>NC_082362.1:317500-541302 GCF_027477595.1 Haemorhous mexicanus | reverse complement strand
GAAGTAGTGCAAACCCCAAATCTGTATGGCTGGGAGAAGACATCAGCCAACTGCATAGTTTGGGAAGGCTAAAAAAGTTAGTGAAAGAGCTGTTATGAGGAAGAATGGGATAATGAAGAAGGAGGAAAGCCTTTAGCTAGTTACACAGCCCAACTTTTTACTTAGTTGGCTTTGAAATGTGTGAAGCAGTGAGTTTCCCCACTGTGTCCTTTGAGACCTACAAGGGAAGCCCAAGGAAATCAGGAAACATTGTCAGGAATAACCTCCCTGAGATCTTTTCCACTCTTGACTGCAGAGCAGTTGTACCCTGGCAAAGATGTCCCATAGTCCTGACAGCTGAGCTGGAAGGCTCAGTGGCAGGAGCAGTGGTAACAGGTGTCCTGTTTTCGTTTAGGGGAGCTGATGGATGGCCGACGAGGGCTGGTCCCCTCCAATTTTGTTGAGAGAGTTTCAGATGATGACCTCATGATGTTTCTGCCTCCAGAACTGAATGATCTCACCCGTAGCTCATACCAGGAGAAAAGTTTGGTCAGTACAAGCACCAGCAGTGGAGATAAGAGTGAGTTTTCTATTGAAGAGAGTAGCATCAGTCCGTTGGCCAGCAGAGCAGAAGGAGACCAGGAGGAGTCTGTTAGTCACACAGCAGTGCCTTACCCAAGAAAACTGACTCTTATCAAGCAGCTTGCCAGAAGCATAGTTGTAGGCTGGGAACCACCTCTTTTGCCAGCTGGCTGCCCAGACATACAAAGCTACAACATCTATGTGGATGAAGAGCTACGTCAGAACGTGAAGAGTGGCCTTCAGACCAAAGCAGTGATAGAAAAGCTGGATTTACACAGCAGGGCTTACCGCGTATCCGTGCAGACGGTGACGGAGCATGGCAGCTCTGATAAACTGCGCTGCACTTTCTTTGTGGGGCAGGATTTTGGTGTGGCACCAACGATGCTGAAAATCAGAAGCGTCACGGCCACGTCAGCAGAGGTCACGTGGCTTCCCTGCAACAGCAACTACAGCCATGGGGTGTATCTCAATGGGCAGGAGTGTGATGTGACCAAGCCGGGCGTGTACTGGTACACCTTCCGCAACCTGCAGCCCAGCACCCAGTATGTGGCCAAGCTGGAGGCCCGGCCCATGAAAACTCCTTGGGAAGAGGTGCCCAAGGGGCAGGAGCAGGACTCAGCCGTGATACACTTCACTACCCCTCTAGCAGGTACTGCAGGCCTCTGCACATGGAGAGGCTGTGCTTAGCTGGCCCTTTGTTGGGAAGTCATAGGGCAGAGGGAAGCAAGGTTGATTAGGTCCCCAAAGCCTGAGGGTGCTGCACTGTTTTGTCTTAATGTTTTTCCTACTTTGTTTTAAAATTTGATTAGCCCTTCTGCTTTCATTTGCTCTGGGAAGACATCCTCTGTGCTGTTTGGAGCAGCTGGTTGGGCAAGGAGGAGATGGTTTACCATGACTTTGCTCCAAGGATTGCTGCATCTTGGCCTCAGCTACTTTTGCAAAGTTCTGTTTTCTGTGCATTAAAGCTTTCACAGAACAAGAGCACCTTATTTCCTCTGGTTATGTCTGACATTTCCCAGTACTGGCCTGGCTGCTGTAGTTCAGTTCTGCAGGGGCAAGTCTGGTTGGGTGTTTGCTCTTTGGTTCTAACCAGGGTTGAGCTTTATGCTGTAGCCAGATAAGCAAGAGGAAATTGTGTTTTGTCTCTCACAGGCACACCTGATGCTCCTTTGGATGTCCAGGTAGAAACTGGTCCGTCCCCAGGTATCCTGGTTATCAGCTGGTTACCTGTCACCATTGATGCTGAAGGATCTTCCAACGGGGTGCGGGTCACTGGATATGCCGTGTACGCAGATGGACAGAAGGTACTGGCTGTGCATGGGGCTGGGGCTGGGGCTGTTGTGGGGGGAGCATGAAGTATCAGACCTTAAGACATGGAAAGCTGCATCCAGGAAGGTGTCCTGAAGAGGCAGTGACAGTCCTTGGCCCAGAAAGGAGTGACATCAGAGAAGGGACATTGCTTGGGCTGTGTGATGCACACTGCAAAGAACATCTATCAGGATTTTGGAGGCGCTCCTGGGGCAGGACCTTCCAGCAGCAAAACAGCCTCCTCTGCTCGGCCCAGGCACTAGCCTGATCCTCTGTCAAACAGTCCCCAGGGTGTGGACAGAGAACGAAGACAAGTACACAGCCACTGCCAGGGCTTTCTTGTGCATGTGGGAACTGAAGTGTGGTGATCCAGCATAAAGTTGGCATCCCCACAGTGTGGGCAGAAGAGTAGGGAGGGGAATCTGCCCTTCTGCCATGCTTGGGTGAGACCCCACCTGCAGAGCTGCCTCCAGCTCTGGGGCCCCCAACATCAGAGAGATGAGGAGCTGCTGGAACGAGTCAGATGAGGCCATGGAGATGCTTCAAGGATTGGAGCCCCTCTGCTCTGGAGCCAGGCTCAGAGAGCTGAGGGTGTTCACCTGGAGAAGAGAAGGCTCCAGGGAGATCTCAGAGCTTGTTCCAGGGCCTAAAGGGCTTCAGGAGAGCTGGAGAGAGACTGAGGACAAGGGATGGAGGGACAGGAGACAGGGAATGGCTTCCCACAGCCAGAAGTCAGGGTTAGGTGGGATACTGGGAAGTTGTTCCCTGTGAGGTTAATGAGGCCCAGGCACATATTTGTCCAGAGAAGCTTTGGCTCCCCCAGCCCTGGCAGTGTCCAAGGCCAGGTTGAACGGGGCTTGGAGCAACCTAGGGTGCTCCAAGTGGAAGGTGTCCCTGCCCATGGTGGGGGCTGGAATGAGATGGTTTTTAAGGTCCCTTCCAACCCAAACCATTCCATCATTTTAACATACAAACACCCCAGGGTTCTGTTTGTTCAGTACTGTTACTGATACGGAACATCCAAGGACATTCTGTATTGAAAATGTCCTGTGGTCTTATGCACACATTATGTTGTTTGAGGAGCACAGTGCAAAACAGAATGATGCTGTGTTGGATAGTTGCTCTTATGTCGTGGAAATGCTTTTTCCTCTTCACAGGTAAAAAAAAGGAAGGTCTGAGGAAGGTAGTTGAAAGAGCGGCCTAAGAAAGGGAAAAGCTCTTTAAGGCTTAGGAAACAAGGAGGGTTAAAATCTGGAGTAGGAGTGAATATATTCATATTTTGTATACTGTTCAGTTTCTCAAATTTCTCTTTAACATTCATTCTTCACAGATAGTGTGCAGAAGGGTGGGAATTCTGCACAGCTGCTCTCCAGAGCTTTGGGTTCTCTCTGAACTTTGGGTTGGGAATTGAAGGGCTGAGCTGTGCACAATAAATAATTCCTTCCTGTTCTTTTGCTTACAGGTGATAGAAGTTACTTCTCCAACTGCTGGGAGCGTCCTCGTGGACTTGTCCCAGCTTCAGATGTTCCAGGTGTGCCGTGAAGTTTCTGTGAGGACGATGTCTCAGTACGGGGAATCTGTGGATTCAGTTCCAGCCCAGATTTCTTCGGTCCTGCTTCAGTCCTCCTACTGCACTTCCACTGTGTGCACCACTGTCCCCTCCAGACTGCCCCGGGGGGCCCCCAGGGCCTTGCTGCCTACCCGCAGCCCACAGCACATGCTCCCGCTCCGACAGAAAATTCCTGCTGAGAGCTCAGATGCCAAATTGACTGATCCCTCCTCCAGCCCTGTTGGCTCAGCACTGCCTGTGACAGAAAAAGCCTCTTCCCCACCACACCTCCCCTCCCCTAGTGCTTCCTGTGTCCAGGCTCCAGGCACTTCCCCACAGGGGTCAGACACTGAAGGAGACAAGAAATGCCTGAGTGTGCGTCCCCAGCAGGCTGGCACAGTGCTCCCAGGGCAGGGCACGGAGCCTGGGCCTTCCCAGAAACAAGGAATGCAACAGCCGGGTGAAGGGACAGAGGTGCAGGTAGGTGCTTACATCTCCTGCCCAGTGCCAGGTGTGCAGGGGAGGGCAATGGATCCTTTCTGGGGAGTGGGACAAGAAGCCACTGAGCACCTTTCTATGACACAGTGTTGCCTCTGGGCCATCATCCAGCAGTGGCAAACTGTCGGAGTTTTGGCTGCTGTTGTGTACCTGAAAGATGCAGCTCACCTCTTGATTCTGTTTGCTAGCATATGAGGAACAGAGTGAGAAAAGGAAGAATTTGCAGAGTTAAAAGGTTAAAAGGATGTTCCCATGTTAGTGTGGCATTGCTGTGCTCTCTGACTTGAAGAGACTTTCTCCAGTCTGGTGGGTTTGTACAAGACAGTGGTAGAGCACCTTAGTGGATGGCAGAGCAAGGCAGCCTTGGCTTAAGAACTGGCAAACTGTTCTGACACTGGCTAGAGTTCCTAGTGGGTGAGTGAAATTCCCAGTGGTGCTCCTAGTAGGGTGGGTGAGTGCTTTCAGAGTTCTTTTAGGACAGTGGTGAGGATGTCTGAGAGCTGTATAATGATGATGAATGATTGTTCTGTGACAGTGGGGAAGTGGGCCCTCCTGTTGTGGGACGTATTACATCAGGGAAAAGGGTCTATTTCCCATTCTGACTTTTGACATCAGAACTCATAGGAGTGCTTCAAACTGTTAAATTTAGCACAACTTTATTAATCATGGCAGTGTGACCTCGTGAACAGTCAGAGTTAGGCTGAGACTTCTGAAAATTGCTGAAGCAAGAGCAGCGTCGTGAGCCCAAGCCCAAAGGCCAGCTCAATACCCAGAAGAACTGAGATGCTGAGCCCAAAATTTCAGTGGTCAGTGCCTGGTCATTTGCAGCTCACAGTACCTTGGGTCAACTGCTGGATTCATTTGCCCACATTTCATAGAATCATGGAATAGTTGGGGTTTCAAGGCACGTTGAAGATCATCTGGTGCATGACAGGGACACCTTCCACTTGGCCAGACTGCTCCAAGCCTCATCCAACCTGGCCTTGAACACTTCCAGGGATGACGAGTGTTGTGGTGGATTTGTCCCAGCTTCAGGTGTTTGTGGTGTGCCAGAAGGTTTCTGTGAGAGTGATGTCTGAGTCAAGGATTCCGTTCCAGCCCAGATTTCCTTGTTTTTCTGTGAGGCTCTTACTGCACTTCACCTGTTCCCAGCAGTGTTGCCTCTGGACACTCGGGTGTCTGGTGTAGATGGCTGCACTTGTGGTGGTTGCTTTGCCTCCTTTGTGGAGAGGAGTGAAATGAGTGCTTCCAGGATGCAAATCATCCTTCTCTCTTGAGGCGTGTGTCTTGGCTGTCAGCAAAGGGAATCAGAGCAGGAAATCTGAGCTGTGAGATTAGACATGAGATCAGGACTTGCCTGGCTTTTGTCCAGGGGACATTGAGAAGCTTGGTGCTGCAATGTCTCAATGTCCCTGGGGTCTGATCCTTCAGTGTTTTCAAAGTGCCTGGTACATAAGGGCAAAATGCAAGGAGGCTCCCTTGGTTAGAGTAAGAGAAAGAGCTGGTTGATAAGGCCCACCTGCCTTACCCTTTTTGTTTCTGGAGCTCCATTCCTCCATCTCCCAGAGGTTTTCTTGGACTGGTTGGAATACAGATAACGATTCTTTTTCATTCTCACTAGATGATCTAATCAGGAGCTTGTTGCACTCTCTGTGTTTATTGTTCTTCATTAATTCTCCTTTTCTTCACACCCCAGGAAATCCTGGAGTAATATCCTCATCTCCAGCTCAGCCCAAAGTGCTGCATGATTCCTCTGGCAGATGACAGTGGGAAATAACCTTGTTGAATAGTTTGGGCTCTTCTCCGAGCCCTGAAACTTGATACTGTCCATGGCCTGTGGGCCTTTGCTGAGCACTGGGGGCACCGTGTGTCTCCTGGGACCTGAGGGCTTTGTTCCAGGGCTGGCCAAGATTTCCAGCTGCAAGTTGCCTGCCAAAATACTCATATGCCTAGAGCAAAGAACATGTCAGAGGGTCAAAGAGTTTGGGGTGATAAGACTCCATTTTGGTGCATAAGTAGTCTGAGACATCTCCCATTGATTTCACTGTTGGTTTGTTTCCCAGATGGAGCAACCGAGAGCCAAAGCACCAGAGCTGGGAAGCCTGGCGGACAGCAGGGTGAAGCTTCAAACAGAAACCTGCCACGTGTGCTCTGTGCAGGAGACACCCAAAGGTCCCAGTGCTGTCATGGAGAGAGAGGCAGAGAAGCACCTGAGCCCAGAGCCTCCGTCCTCCCCCAGCCAGGATGGGGGGATGCAGGACACCTTCCAAGATGGAAACACTAGTGGGAGCAGCTCCCTGGACTTCCTGAGGTTGTCTTCTGGCAAGGAGGTGATGAAAGAAATGTCCAGAATGAAAAGAGAGGTTTGTTTAACCTTGGCTGAATGTGTGTGTCCATGGAGGGATGTGAACTGTACTTAACCTCCTGAGTTTTCCAGCCTTAGACAGTGCTGTTCTGCAGGCTGTGAAGCGAGGCTCATGGTTTTGTGTGTCCGTATGTGCCATTCACTCCCTTGGGTGCTGCCTGCTTCCTTTCTGTCCTACCACACCTGAGCTGTGTATGTGCTCAGAGAAAGGAAAAATGCTCCTTTGTTGCTGAAATAGAGTCTGGGAGAACTGAGAAAATGTGTTTTGCTTTTCGACAGCAAGAAGAAAAACTGTCGGAAATGGGCCGCCGACAGTTGACCCTTTTCACTGAGCACAACCGGAGTTCTGACCTTTCAGATATTTTGGAAGAGGAGGAAGAAGATGAGCTGTCTCCAGAAGCTCTGGAAGAGAAGAAATGGGACCAGAGAGAGCCGTGTTCCCAGGAGAATGGGGAAAAGGTAACTTGTTCTGAGTGCTGCTTGTGGGGAGTGCCGGTGCAGCCATCCCATGCCATCAGCTCACAGGAGGAGGGGCTGGGCTGAGCCTTTCCTAAAGTCCTGCTGCTCTGCTTTTACTCCCACTGTTGGCTCAAGATAGTAAAAACACAGGTTCCTTGGGAGAGGGAAGGGTGTTTGTTTGTTTGTTTGTTTGTAATAAATGGAGCCAGGGTTTAATTAGTTGGAAAAACACACAGTGTGATGTGGTGTTTAAAATCGATGGAGGGTGATTGAGTTCTTAACGCAGACAGTAAACAGGGAACAGTCAACACTCTAAAGCACAGGGTGTGATTGTTGGGGTGTCCTATGCAGGGCCAGGAGTTGGCCTTGATCCATGTGCGTCCCTTCCAGCTCAGGATATTCCCTGATTCTGTGATTATTTGGCTTAGGCCTTGATGCTTTCTGTTGCCAGGGATGGCACGTAGGAGGGGAGTTGTGGCTTCGTAGTTCAAATGCTGCAAGGGATGAAATCCTGCCTGAGGTGAGCTGTAAGTGACCAGCCTAATTCATGCTCAAAGAGTTAAATCTGGTCTGAATGCACCTGTGGGAATGTGAATCCAACTGCATGGCCTGGAACTGGTGTGGAACCATACAGATTACAGCAGTTGGGATGAATATCCATGAGGGAAAGCACTGAGGGTGAGAGACTGGAAAATTAAAAAGCTTTGCAGGAAGTGTAATATGCCTGGATGGCAAGAAAGCACCCTCTCTTTAATTTTTCACGTAACTGAAGAACATCTGTAGTTGATGGTCCCCTGTGTGGCTGCTGGTCTGTAGGAATGGGGCTGGTGAGCACTAAATGGTAGCAGACAGTGTAGTGACTCTGGAGTAAATTTCCTTTTCTCCTTCTGAAGGGTCTTCTGCTTCCCAGGTGAGGGATTAGACCTGCAGTGCAGCACATCAGGAGCCTCAGGAGAGCCTGGTGGCTGGAGGGGCTGGGGCTGCCTCTGAAGGTTTTGGAAGGGCTTCCGGTTGTTGGGATTGGACTGGAAAAAAATGGAAGAAAAAAAAGTTTCCTCAAAAGAGAAAGGAAGAAATAAGAGCAATCAAGAATGCTATTCTTTGTCTTTTTTTTTTTTTCCTTTCCCTGGGTGTTTTATTTACCTAATGCTTTTATTTGGTTGGGTTTTTTTCCTGAAAAGAAACATCAAAATCCTGCTCATGTCCTGTTGAGCTGAACAAACTGGTGTTTCTTGATTGGATAAAGTGATTGTTTTCTGTGATGGCAGTAACAGAGTGAGGGTGACAATATGCTGAATTGGGAGAGGATTTGAGGGGCAGGAAGCTTTAGGGCACAGAACTCCCATTACTGCCTTATGGATTGAAGGGGATTGGACTGGCTGTTTTCTAGGATTCTGCATATTTAACTACATTTTCTGTTACCTCAAGACTCCTCAGCCAACTCTTCCAGGATCCAGAGGATGAAAATACAGAGGAGTGGTGCTTTTAAGATGTTTATCCTCAAACAAGTTGTTTAATCACTGGAACCATTTATTATATTAAAACTCAAAAACAGAAGCCACAACTTGCAAACAGCTAAAAGAAGTCTTACTGAACTTTTTTTTTTGTATTTATGAATTCTCCATATTCCTAATTGGTGCTAACAAGGCAGGAGCCTTGAGCATGTGTTCTGTAAGGAGAGTTTGAGAAAACTGAGAGGTTTTTGGTCTAGAGGAGTTGAGTGGGAGATTTGTAACTGCCTATTTGCCTGATGGTTAAAAGGATGAGAGCCAAAGTAGTCTTGTTTCTGGGAGATGGTACATTAAAAGAGGCAGAAATCATGAGCTGCTGTTTGGGAAGTTCCTGTTGGAGATGCATTCAAACTTCTTACCCAGGAGGACAGTGCAGCCTTGAGACCGGTCCCCAGAGGGTTCAGGATCTCCATTCTTTGGTGTTTTCAAACCTCATCTAAGCAAAGACATGGATTTATTTTGGCAACAGTCCTGCTGTAATTAGGAGACTGAACTGGAGACCTCTGGAGGCCCCTTCAACCTATTCTAAATATAATTCAAGGCCAAGTTTTACTTGGAAAAAGCTGTAGAGGTTGGAACTCTCAGTAGACAGCTTGCAACTGCCTTTGTTTCTTGCCCACTCTGATTCAGTTTTTAATTATCTCTGAACAGATCTGCATATGGCTGTAGTTTAGAGTAGCTACACATGCTTTGTAATCTATTTGTAAGTGCCTTCAGAACACATTAGTAATATAACTTGTCAGGGTAGTTGAACAAGAGACCTCCAGAGGCATCTTCATACCAAAATGACACTGTGCACCTGGGGATTTTACCTCTTATGTTACTGTTAATGTGATAAGAAATAAACCCGTAAATTCTACAGTTGGTCCACAATAAATTTTAAAATTCAGCAGTGTTATCCCCAAAATTTTATGTAGCCTGGTAGGCTCACGCATCTGCAAGTGAAACTCATGTCTGTGTGGCCCTTTGAGGTAAAGGGTTTTCCTTTGTTTTTGTGGGAACTCTGCTCCTGGATTTGCAGACAGGACCCTGCAGTAGGGCTGCACTTTGCTAGGAGATGGGAAGGGCCCAGGCAGCAACATCTCCAAGGGGTGTCCTACAGCACAGGGCCATTCTCTGTGCTCCAGGGAAAGGACATAGCTAAGGGGGACCCATGGCTCTGTGGGTGAGCCCTGTGGACAAAAGAGCCCACTCAGCTCTGCTGTGGAGGGACGGTGCCTCTCCTGCCCCCATCCCACCCCAAGGGTGTCAAGCCGAGAGGAATCATTGCTGTGGTAGGATGAGAGGTGCTGCAGGTAGCTGTGCCTGTACAGGAGAGGCTGGGAGGGAGCTCTTCCATGCATTTGCCTTCCTTGCTTCCTGACGCATTGCTGGTTCATCCAATTGCTTTTGCCAGAAGATCCATCGCTCCCTTTGCCCCCTCCCCTTGCTTTGCTGCAGCCACAGCTCCATCCTGCTCTGCTGGGAGGGAATCAGGGTCACTTTGCCTCTTGTTTTAATGTTTATTTCCTCTCTTTTTTCCTTTGCTTGTCCTGGCTGTGGCTTTTCTCGGGGTCTGGGTACAGATGGATCTTTGTGATACTGACAGCGATGAGGAGATTCTGGAGAGGATCCTGGAGCTCCCGCTTCAGAAAAACCACAGCAAGAAGTTGTTCAGCATCCCTGAAGTGACTGAGGATGAGGATGAAGACGAGGATGAGAAGGGTGTTATAGAAGAAAAGACAGACCCTCAAGACTCCTTGGAAACACAAACCTACCATTCAGGAAGAACAGACAAACCACCCAACAGCAAGGAGCCATTTCTAAAAGAAGATGGGAGTAACACCTCCATGGATGTCTCTGCTCAGACTCCTCAGGGGGAGCACAGTGCTAAGGAGAGCAGTGCGGAGGCTGACCGTGCAAATCCTGACTTTGGCCAGCTGTCTTGCAGTCAAAAAAAGGCACACTGGAACTGGGGCGACCAGGAGAATGATCCAAAGTCTGGGAGTGGGACAAGTCCCTCTTGGAAGAAGAGGAAGGGAAATAATTATCAGGAGAAGATCCGGAGTCGGCCTGAGATAAATAGGAAGAGACAGAGTGATCTAACAGAGCACTGCAGTCGTCTGCTGGGCAACTGCAGCCAGATGGGGAGTGGGTTATACAGAGCTCCCAGTCTCAGGGAGGAGCTGAATATTGTCAGCAATGCTGGTGGGAAGGATGGGTTGGATTTGTACAGCCGGGCCAGACAAGGCACCTTACAGAAAAAAGCCCCAAGAGCAGTGGGATCAGGGGGGGCAGAACCAGCAATGGTAGCAACAGAGCGCCCCAGCCCCAGAAGCCTGGAAATAGACATCGAGTATGACTCCGAAGATGATCAGGATTCAACCTGTGCATCCTCCCTGGAGAGCAGGCTGTGGCCAGAGAGGTCCCAGAGCTGCCGGGGGGACTGGAGTGATTGCTCTAGTCAGTCTGAAGTTGCCCACCTGGGTGGCAGAAGGGACCTGACCAGGCTGGAGATGATGGAAGAGCAGGGTATGGAGTGGGCCAGGTCTCCAAGCCAGGACCTACGATTCTTCTGCTGGGAGAAGGAAGCCCCGAGGTGTGAGAGCAGTTCTGAGGAGCAGGGCTGGGAGCTGGACTGTAAGTCATCTGGCTGGAGAAGGAGGCTCGAACATTCTTCGAAGGGGATACGTAGCACCTCCTTGCACAAAAGGGTTGGGTGACTTTTCCTATTCTGGCTTTGAAGCAGCTTGCAGTGGTGCTGGCTTCCCTCTGCTTCCCTGGCCTGCCTGTATCTTGCTTTGTTCAGTGTTGTCCAGAGAAAGGACCCTCCTCTAGGATTGGAAGAATATCTGAGAGATTCTGTAGTTCTGTGCTGCTCCATGGCTTTTCTTGTAGTAGCTGCTTCTGCTTTTCCTGCTCCCTGACCAAGTGTCACCGATGCAGTATTCCTTTTCACACTGGTTCTTCCTCCCCATGGCAGGAGGCTGTGGGACCCAAGCGAAAATCCCTGGTGCAATAAGCTGATTGGTGAAAGCTTTGTGTAGATGCTGACTGTAATGTCATTGCCTCCCCTCGAAATGCCCTTTCCTGCATCTTCACCCTCACCAAGGGGATCGTCACTGGTGCCTGGCAGAGTGCCTGCCTGTCCTCAGTTCTGTTTTCAAACTCCCTTGGTCTTTCCAGCTCTAGAGTGTCCCTGAAGAGGAATGTTGCATTTGGATGCACTGTTCTTTGTGGAGTGCGTTTGGGCTGAGCACTGTTCAGGGAGTTGGAAGGCAGAGGCTGCTACTAATTCCCTGCTGGTTCCAATTGCAGGCATCCAGTCATAAAGATTCCAGGGGCCCGGAGCCACCCGGCACAGCCGCCTGGCAGGCTCCTAGCAGGAGACGGAGCAGGAGTGAAAGAAGAAGCCAAATGCAGAAACCGTTGCTCTCTAGTCCAGGTGAGCAGGAACGGGGAGAGAGGTGGGCTGCAGGAGAGATGGAAGCTCCTAGAAATGGCTGGGGAGAGCCTGGCAGGCAGTGCCTGGCCCATGCAGTGCTGGGGCAGGGCTGACATTCTCTCTGCTGTGTTCTCCCTGTGCACAGGCCTTCCAAGGAGCACTGCTCTCGAGAGCTCTGGCAAAGATGATGGCATTCGGATCTTTGTGGCTCTCTTTGACTACGATCCTGTCTCCATGTCCCCTAACCCTGATGCAGCAGAAGAGGAGCTCCCATTTAAGGAGGGGCAGATCCTGAAAGTAAGAACTTAGTGAACATCTCCTACTCTATGGACCTGTCTGTTCCAGGGGAGCATAAACCTTGGGAGTTCTGCAGTTTCCTCACAAGGGAAGTAGAGGGGCAGATGCTCATATCTTCTCTCTGATGATGTTATGGAATGGCTGGAGCTGTGCCAGGGCAGGCTCAGGTTGGATATCAGGGAAAGGTTCTTCCCCCAGAGGGTGCTGGGTACTGCCAGGCTCCCCAGGGAATGGGCACAGCCCCGAGGCTGCCAGAGCTCCAGGAGCTCCAGGGGGATGCTCAGGGTGGGGTTGTTGGAGTGTCTGTGCAGGGGCAGGGGCTGGACTGGATGATCCTTGGAGGTCCCTTCCAACTCAGGATATTCCATGATTCTTTCTCTGTGTAGCTCAGTTCCTGCAGCATAAAGTCTCTTTCCCTTTGCAGGTTTGTGGAGACAAGGATGCTGATGGCTTTTACAGGGGGGAATGTGCTGGAAGGGAGGGATACATTCCATGCAACATGGTGTCAGAAGTCCCTGTGGAGAGTAGTGAGCTCAAGCAGCAACTCCTAAAGCAGGGGTTCCTGCCTGCTGACATGGAGAACCCAGGTACTCTGTGTGTGTGTGTATGTGTGTATGCTCTGCTCCTGTGGCTCTTTGCTGGAATGTTGGGAGCTCAGTCCTGCTATCTTGTGTGGCCAGTGCAGCCACCAAACCCATCTGGAGGGCTGTCCCTGGATCTGCAGCCTGATTTAGTGGCTGCTCCTTAGCAGGGGCATCTGGCTGGATGTGGGTGTTCCAAGCTCTCCGTTCATCCCTGATTCCGCTGCAGCATTTGCAGCTGCTCCTGGGCTTGAGGTGTGTGAATTCAGCACAAAGTGAGGCTGAACCTTGCTAGGGACAGGGAAACAGAAGCAT
Source organism: Haemorhous mexicanus (assembly GCF_027477595.1). Classification (NCBI taxonomy): domain Eukaryota; kingdom Metazoa; phylum Chordata; class Aves; order Passeriformes; family Fringillidae; genus Haemorhous; species Haemorhous mexicanus. The sequence goes on along the minus strand of NC_082362.1, from coordinate 528,434 downwards.
TTGAAGAGCAGCTGAAGTATGTGAACAAGAGAGTTTTCACTGTGTTCCCTCCTTTGTTTTGAAAGCCTGTGAACTGAACTCTTGGGATGACTCTGCTCTTGGGTGAATCTGTGACTTGGGAATGGAAGTGTGAAAGGGGGAGGAAAGGTGTGAGACAGCAAGGTAGGCAGACAGGAGTGTACAAGGAGCAGATCTTCTGGTTGGGTTCCTCCTTACTTACTCCCTGAAGTATGTGGTCAGTGCCTTGTACACTGCAGAGGCTTTCCTGTTCCTTCCCTCTCATGTACTCAGAGAGGAGAGGGAGCAGCCCTGGGATGTGCAGCCAGCACAGCTCAGGCTGAGTCAGGCTCAGTGGCTGTGAGCTGCCCCTGCTGTGAATACTGGTGTCCCTGTGCCTCTCCCTCATGCCTTCCACCTCTAATCCTGCACTCCTCTGTGCACCCTCTGTTGCCAGTGCCAATTGTTGGATCTGCTCCACTTTTTAAAACACCAGGTTATTCCTAGTTTGGCTGGTGCCTGTTTCCCTGCCAGTTCAGCAATGAAAAACAGCACAAGGGTTGGTCATGGCAAAGGTAAGCCCTGACATTGCCTGAGCTGGGAAAAAAGCCCAAATCAACTTAAAAATAAGAAAACTCAAGGAAAAAAAAAAAAGATATCCAAATTGTTCTTTAACGGACCTTTAAGGTCCTTTCTCACCCAAACCATTCTGTTATTCTGAGGGACTGACAGTGCTCAGTTCCTAAGTGTTAGCCCTAGAAACTTGATCCTGAGGAGCACAGGGATTGAAGGAGCCTGATGTTTTCACTGTGTGATTTCTTGAATATGTTTTTAAAGGACAAACATATTTGGCCTCTCCCGTCTGAGGAGATTTGAGTAAGGTGTTTTTCACATCCATACTCTTTCTCTTGTGTGTATGCCAGAGATGGCTGGATGCCTGTGGTGGCCTGTGTCCTGCAGTGGATACACAAGAGATGCTCTGCCCTGCCCCACTGCATAGTCTTGGAAGAGTAAAGGATTTTAATAGCTCTGAGACTTCATTAAACATGACGGGTTTGAAAGTTTTGAGGAAGGTGGTGGTAGTCAATAAGGTGTGTGTGCAGGGAGGGACTGGAGGTTTGGCACTGGTGGAGACACACCTCAAATCCTAGGGGCAGTTCTCGGCCCCTCTTGGTAAGGACACTGAGGGGCTGGAGCATGTCCAGGAAAGGGAACAGAGAGCCCCAGGAGCAGCTGAGGCAGCTGGGAAAGGGGCTCAGGTGGGAGAAAAGGAGGCTCAGAGGGGACCTTCTGGCTCTGCCGAACTCCTTGACAGGAGGGGACAGCGGGTGCAGGTTGGACCTGATGGTCTTTTTCTAACTGTAGTGATTTTTTGATTCCTTAGCAGTCAGGCTGGCTGTACCTCTGCTGTTTTCCTCCTGCCATAAACCCCTGTCACAGCCTTGTAACTAAGGAAATGCCTTGGAGGGGTTGGTCTGGGCACTCCTCAGGTTCATTTGGGATTTCATCCAGTCCTGACCTTGCTCAGTGCAAGGGCTTTAGCTAGGTGTTAATGGTACAAGGTTTTATTTTGTCTTTATGGTGCTGCTTCTGAAAGCTAAGGAGCAGCAAAGTTTGTCTGCTCTGAGCTGTGGAGTGCCTAAAAGGTGTAAGTACAGTGTGGGTTTCTCTGTGTATTTGGGATGTGGATCACAGCTCATCTGAGTCCACATATGAGGCCCAGAGGGCTTTGCCCACAGAAATCCTGTTGTCAGCCTCCCAGGGGAGGCATGTCATCTCTGTCCCTTGTTCACTATTCAAGATGCTTCTCACTTTCCATTCACTGTCTGTTTCTCTTGTCTATTTATTTGCTTTTTTGGTGTTTTTATTAAGGAAATGGCACATTTTCTCCACCTCCACGCCGCCAAACCGTCCCTCCTCCAAAACCCAGACGCTCCAAGAAAGGTCTGTCACCCACTGCTTCCTCTTTGGCTGTTGCTATAGGATTACAGACTGCATTGAACTTTTACTACTTGCTTTCAGGACCCTCAGATGTTTATATGACTGCTAGGAAGTGGAAAGAGAGCCCATCCCTGTGCTGGTGTTAAGTTTTTAACAGTGATGTCTTTTATAGTTTGGAGGTTGACCTGTGCTTCTTACGTTCCTGAGTCCTGGTTACTGGTGTAGACTTTGAGTTGCATGAACAGTTTGCTTCTGTTGCTTGCTGTCTTGATGTTCTTTTTACTGTTTATCAGTTGTGTCATGTGGTCACTTTTGGAGATGAGCTCTTACTGATGAGGCATTTTCTTCCCCCAGCAGGGCTGGACAAGCAGGAGTGCAAGTCTCAGCCAGGTTAGAAGTGCTTTTACTGGGGAGTAGGTAATGCATGATCAAATTACAGATGTGTTTTGTGGTTAAGGGCCAGTGTGACACACTGTGGTGCTGCTTCTAAGCACTGTAACAAAAGGTTTTAGTTCTTTTTGTTTAGTGGTGGGTGCAGAACGGTTTGGGTGAGCAGGAGGTGCTTGCAGGGGGAGTGCACCAGTTGTTTTGCTGTGGGAGGAGCAGGGCAGTCTCTCACTCATCACTTGCTGTGGTCCCTATGATCCAAGGGACCCTGAGAGGGTGCTCCCTCTTCTGAGGTGCATCATCTGTTGATATCCAGAGGCCACGTGTGCAAACCCTTTGCCAGCCTATCCAGTGCTGACCCAAAGGAGGGTTTAAATCCATGAATGTGTGTTTTCTGTAGCACCAGGCTTGGCTTTTGTAGGCTCAGGGCAGGTCTGTAGGTAATGGTTTTAAGCAGGCAGGAGATTGTGGATGGCAAGGCCTAGACTTCCCTGTGTGCTGGTCCCTGGCTCTTGGAGGATAAATTTTGTAGCTTAATAGCAGAACATTGTGTAGTGGGAGGAGACATGTCCTTTCAAGACACTCTAAAGAGACAGCTGTTCTCTCTGTGTGTGTGTGAGTAAATAGGAAAAGTAAAATAAAACATTCCTGTACATATAAACAGAGCACCAGGATGAGGGAATGGGGGGATGTCCCCACTTTTGTGCTTATAAGATGATGAAGAAGATCAGGAAACTGCTTTATCAAATGCCTCCAAAGACTCTCTCCGCTCAGTTCCCCCCAGTATTCTTTTTTTGTTCAGACCACTAGAAGAATGGTGAAGGAGTTGCTGTGATTTGGGATTTTGTCCTAGTATTTCCATCTAAGAATATTTTATTTTTCTCCTGCAGGGCAGAAACATAAAGACATTGAAGCAGAGCTGCTGACTCCTTGCAGGATGGTGGCTGCCTTTGACTACAATCCGAAGGAGAGCTCTCCGAACACAGATGTGGAGGTAACCACCAGCTGCTCCCCCCTTTCCAGAGGTTTCTTCTTCCTATCTCTTTTTCCATTCTCTCTCAAGACATTCAGCACATTGGTCCAACCAGAGTCTTAGTGAAACTGTGTGAGTATTCATTTCATCCTTTAGTGATCAGACAGGACTGAGCAGATCTGGGGCAGGAGGATGCAGTTCCTACTGGTAGCAACTGATCCAGGAAACACTCTGGGAAAAGGAAAAACCTGCTTAAGTGTTTGAAAGCACTTTTGACACTTAATTTGAGCATGACTTTAGTGTTAAGTATCTTTGTAGGTCTTTGTTCAAGCAAAAATATTTCGCTCCAGTTTAATATACTAGTTTGCAAAGTTCTTGTTTTCAAGTAATTCCTACATATAGAATCACAGAATCATGGAATGGAATGGGTTGGAGGAGATCTTAAAGCCCATCTCATCCCACCCCCTGCCATGGGACACCTTCCAGTAGACCGGGTTGTTCCTTCTGGCCTGGCCTTGGACAGGTCCAAGGATGGGAAGGGGTATAATCTAAATAGGGAAGGATACAATCCAAACAGTAATTTTGTGGATAAATTTGTTCCAGGTAGAAAGGTGGCAATGCAGAATCCTTTCTGCAAAAGGAGATGAGCACAAGCTCTGTTCTCTGTTCCTCCAAGCTGTGTTAGCTCTCTGAGCAAACATAAACATGGGGTTTGGATTCCCATCCTTTCCCTTCATCCACCAAGGAGTGTCTGGCCAACAGAGGGCACAGTTCAGGGAATGCTTGCCTCCCAGGCTGTGTCTCCTGCCCAGAGAGACACAGCTAAGGACAGTGTTTTAGGATGGTGGAATATCTTGGGAGAGACACAACGTGGGCATATATCCAACCTTTGAACCCTTGTCACTGAGGAGGTGACTGTGCTTCTGTGCTTTTTGCAGTGATTTGCTCTTGTAGAATTTTTGGACAAGAGCTTAAATTACTGAAACAAGCTGGTAGAGTTCTGTGGGAGATGCTCCACAGGAGCAACCTGCAGCCTCAAGAGATTAAATTGAAGACTAGGGATATATTATGGTAAATATATTGGAAGTAGATCACTTCCAGCTGACACCTGTGAAGTGCCAGAGTGTCTTAAGTGGGACTCAGCCTGTATGGAGCCTCCACTGGGCAGCTTTTTTCATTAAAAGAGACTGGTGACACCTTTGTCTTTAGCCTTATGCCCCATGGAGCATGTGCTGGGGTGTCTGACAGAACAGAGTGTGTGACAGCGAAGGGTCACTGTGTGCTGTGCTCCTGTTCTGTGTCCAGGTTAAACCACCCTGTTTGTATGAATTCCTGCTAGTGACTAATCCCTAAGTGCTCCATACAGAACAGGCTTATCCAAGGGATCAGGATTTGTAATTCTATTTAAAGAAATTAAAGGTATTTCTGGTGCTTGCTGAGCTTGTCCTCAGTGCACCGTTCCAGAGCAGGTGGTAGGTACTATTTTGAAACCTTATTAAAATTGGTTTTAAAATGGGCTTTGCTCTTGTCTTAATTTATTAAATGCTTCCCTAGCAATGAATTCCAGAGTTATCCACTTCAGTTTCCCTCATGCATCCTGGTCCTGCAAGGCCAAACACAGTGGGCTCCCTCCCCTGAAGCGAGATTGGGCAAGAAGCTGAGAGGAGCCTGTGTTCCTGGTGAGTAATTCCAGGCACTGCTTTTCCTGTCACGTCTGTTCTCTGGCTCTTTGCAGGCTGAACTGACCTTCAGTGCTGGGGACGTTATCACTGTCTTTGGGTCCATGGATGATGATGGATTCTACTATGTAAGTGCAGGGCTTGGGAAGGTCCTGTGGGTACACTGGAAAGTGTTGGAGTTCATGGAGTGGCAGGGAAGCAGAAATCAGGGCACAATGTATCCTGCTTTTGAGAAAAACATAAACCCCTCTCTACTTAGTGCAGGGCAACCTGTTTCTGGAGCTCAGTTCTCCTGCTGTAAATCCAATAATTCAGAGTCTTGGAATGGTTTGAGGAAAGGACCTTAAAGCTCATCCTGTTCCACCCCCTGCCAGGGGTAGGGACACCTTCCACTGTCCCAGGCTGCTCCAAACCCTGTCCAACCTGGTCTTGGATGCTTCCAGGGATCCAGGGGTTGCCACAGCTTCTCTGGGCAGCCTGTGCCAGGGCCTCAGCACACTCACAGCCAGGAATTCCTTCCCAATATCCCATCTATCCCTGCCCTCTGGCAGTGGGAAGCCATTGTCCCTTGTCCTGTCCCTCCATCCCTTTTCCCCAGTCCCTCTCCAGCTCTCCTGGAGCTCCTTTAGGCCCTGGAAGGGGCTCTGAGGTCTCCCTTGGAACCTTTTTTCCTTCAGGTGAGCCCTGGGTTATCCCAGTTTGGCTCCAGAGCAGAGGGGCTCCAGCCCTGGGAGCATCTCTGTGGTCTTTAAACATCCCAGTGGTTCTGAGTTTATTTTTTGGTATCAATTTGCCTGCAGGTTTCCCAAAGCCTTGCCTGCATTTTTCCACGCACACACCAGCTGAACTAGCACCTGCTCCGAGCTAACATTTCACCCGACACTTGGACACTTGGGTCAGAGGCTGGAATGGTGATCCAAGTAAGCAGACATATTCTTGGGGCTGTGCCTGCCCTCCAGCTGTGAGCCCAACTTGAGCCTTTTCCCTTGGATCATCCACCTTTTCCTGCATGGGAAACACATGTGCCTTCACACATCTGACTTGAGGTTGAGCTCCAGGTTAAGTCTGAAGGCATCACTGAGAATGTTTTGTTTGATCCTTTTATAGTGTTGGACAAGCAGCATTGCTGTGGTGGGTGTTGTCTCAGCCAACCACCTCCTGTTGAACTGGACAAATATTTGTAGGAGTGCAGTACTGAAGCTCTGGGCCCCTGTGATCATGGTTGCAATGCCTACAGGACATTGTACCAGTACTGCCTCATTCTATAAAGACATCACTAAATACCAGGGCAAATCAAAGGCCTCTAGGGCACCTGTGGCACAGTCATATTGCAGTATGGTAGTGGAGATTTTGAGTTTGTAGAAATCACCTTTGTCACAACTTGCTGTCATCTCTTCTTCCTTTACTCTCTTCTCTATTTCTGTGCTCTGAACTGTTCCACAACTAAGCAAGGATGTGAGTTCTGGAATTTTCTGAGGATCCTCCCTATGTGGGTGTGTTCTGGACTTGTCTCAGCCTACAGCCCAACCTTCTCTGCAGGGCACTGCACCTCAGGTTGTTATTTATGTCTCCAGGAAAGCTGATGTGAGAATTGAATGTTGATCTTGCAGGGAGAGCTGAACCAACAGAGAGGGCTTGTCCCATCCAACTTCCTGGAAGCTATCCCTTTGGATGGCAGCATGGCCAAGGAATTCCATTCAAAAGAGAAAGAAGCTTCTCCACTGAGTGCTGAGAGCCAGGTGAGATGTGTGACTGCATGGCATTGCCATCCAGGCTGGGATGTGGCTGGAGCCTGGGCATTGCATGGCATGCAGCACCCATGGGATCACTGAACTTACTGCATGCAGCCTGTTCATCCCAAGGGAGTGCCAGGAGCTCTTCCCAAAGACTTACTTGTAGTGCAGAAAGTGGCACAAAACAACACCTGCTGGGGTGTGCTCAGTGTGGTCAGGGAGGCAAGTAGTATTCAAATCCTACCAGCAAATTGCTTAGATCCACTGAAAGGTCAGTGGGAAAATCCTACTGGAAGGAAAGGTTCAAACAGATCCCCAGGCACGTGAAATTCCTTAAATATTATTATATCCATGCCAAGGAGTTCTGGAATTAGCAACACCCAAACACCAATGTTCTTCCATGCACCCCAAGTTAGATATATCTTAATCCAGGCTGAGGTGCTTCTGGATAAATTCAAAACACACTGGGGAGTTCCCCAAACAGATCTGGGAGAAGGATCCTATGGTTTCAAAAGCATTCCCCACTGTCAAGGAATTCAAAGGTTTAATTAACCCCTTGCATTTTATTGCTGAGACTCTTGGAATAAAGGCTTAAGTGGGAGACTGGGGTCATGTCAGGGGCTGAGGCTAAAAGTGCAGCAGCTCCTTTGTCATTCCTGGATCCCCAGTGCTGTCTCACTGTGGAGGGAGGCAGGAGGGACCTAGCTTGGTCCCACCTCACACAGGCTCAACCTTCAATCCTTCTCGGGAGGTTGTTGGCACTGTCATGTGGTGTCAGGCCCTCATGAATCAGAGCAGGTTGGCTTGGAGCCATCCTTAGGGAACTCGGTGGCCCTGAATCCCTGATTCCTACTCTGTTGAACTCCCTAGTGCTGCCATCCCAGCTTTCTGCTCTCTGCAGCATTTCTTGGCCTTTTTTTCATGCTCAGCTCTTCCTGTTCTCTGTATTTGTATCTCCGTCTTCAAATGCTGCCTGGTCTTCTTCACCTCAGCCCTCTCCCTTGCTTCCAAGCATTCCAGGCTTTGTGGGTACAGGTTTTGTCTTCTCAGGCAGAGCAGCCTGGCTCAGATAATGAGGTTTGTGGGCAGCTTGTTGGATCATCTGCTGACCTCAGCAGCTCTCTGGGGTCCTTGTACTTTCCTGTTGGGAATACTGGTCCTTGCTAGGGAATCACAGGTTAATCAGCTGTTACTGCCAGGGTTTAAGAGCCCAGAGGTCACCCAACTCTAACATCCCTGGGGGTTAACAGGGATACAGAGTGGGGTTCTTTCTTCAGTTTCCCTCTCAAAATTATTTACTCTTACCAACTGACTCATCTGTTGAAATAGAGGGTGCCAAAAGGGGACCTCAACCAGTAAAATAAAGGTGGAATTCTAAGTGTAATTTAGTGCAGATCTTCCGCTTCCCTCTGGCATCAACTAGCAGCCACAGGGCCTGTTTCAGATTCCAGGGGTTGTTATTCTAGCCCCAGCCCACATCCTCCCAGGGACCAGGGAGAGTTCAGGTAACTTTATCTGCCACTGGCAGGTGTGAAGGGTTTGCAAAGCGAAATCCACTTTCCACTCTGTTCTCTGCTGCTGAGTTCAGCGGGTGACTGATGCCCTGTGCAGCACTTTGGCCCACATACCCCTGCATGCTGAAGGGTGGAAGCTCTTTTCCTATGTTTCATGACATTTTTTTAAACAGAAGTGCCTTTCAGGTGTGTTAAAGACAACCCATATAAAATAGACACGTTTCAGGTTTGCCTGCCCTTCAAACCTTTCCACTTGTCTCTAGTCCTCTGTGCCTGAGATCCAAGGGAGCCTCCCCTTACACTGGCTCTGACTTTTGGGTGCGCAGAGCAGGAGCCTGTTGGGTTTGGTAGTTTTGCTACTCTCCTGATCCATTAACTGCTGTTCTCTGTCTGTAGTTGAAGGACTGGAAAATTCAGATAATGATGATTAAACCAATTTTATTTCAGTGGGAATCAGCTTGAGCTCCCTAGGCATGACTGTGGCTGCTTCTGCATAGTGCCAGCCTGGCTCCTGCTATCTCCCTGCTTCTCCTGGACACCTGTCCCAGGGGATTCTGGCTCAGCACCCCCAGCACTCCTCCCATTTGTGCTTTGCAATCCAGACCTGTCTAAAAAGCTTCCAAACAGGAAGGGCATGTTTGCCCCCTTTTAAAAGTGGTATATTTACCCTGCTCAGAGACAAAGTGGGATTAATTAACTGCATTTAAGTGTGTTTGATGATTCCTGAAGACGCAGAGCCTGACCCCACAGTGGTTTTCGTTGTCACAGCAATCACAACATCCCAACTTGTGGGCAGAAAACCTTATGGGAAAAGCAGAAGAAAGAAATACCTCCTGTGAAACAGACATATTCCATATCCATCCCTGAGCTGGAATGAACTTTCCCCGTGATACAGTCATGCCTGAGGCTTTCCAAATTCCTGGAGCACTTTCACCCCACAGAGTTAAGGAAAACTTGCTTGTTCAACTTGCTGTTAGCAGACCAGGCTCCCTGCAAATTCCCAGTTCCAGCTTGAGCCCTGGCACTTCAGGGGGGATGTGTGTGTACCATGGCAGAGCTTTGGACTTGGTTACAGCTTGTTCCAGTTGCAACAGAAGCTTCTCCATGAGTGATTTTTAAATCACTTGTAATTTCTTGGATGTGATGTTCTTACATTACCTGTTCTTCACACTTCCCTTCTCCCTGCTGCCCTACCAAAGACCTGAAAATAAGGACAATTTATTTCCAAATTGAACTGGGGAAGGTGGATTATTTTTAATTATTTCTGAGTAAATCTTAAAATGCTGGCAACTGAAAAGGTGAAGCAATTGAACTTACAAACTGACAACATTTTGGGATTAGAATAAACAAGCAAAAACAGCATAAAGGGGAGAATCCAAGAAGTTCTGGTCACAGCCAGGGCCCAAAACACTCATGCTTACCAACTCAGAGCAGCTGCTTTAACACTGTTCCTGTTGATGGAATATTTTTCCATTACTAACATGTGGTTTCTGTCAAAGACTGATTATAAAGCACCTTCAGAAAGTGTTTGATTCTAACTGATTTCATGTATTTATTTCTGCCTGTGTTATGCACCCGGGACGGTTTTTTTCTTCAGAGAATGAGGAAGAGAAGAGTCCAGTGATAGATATGAATGATACATAGAGAGAGCAACCATGTAAGTGTGTGAGACCTTCAACCTCCCACTCAGCCCAGCACCTCAAAGGCTCCTGCACCTGGAGTTGGCTCCTGTTCTTGCTTGTAGTTTGACAGGCCGGTTTGGGGCTGTGGTGGCAAATCCACCTTCAGGTCTGATGTTAGACCTTTCACTGCCACCTGAGTTCTGTGGTAAAGACCAACCATTCAGCACATGAAGTGCAGTTGGCTGTAACAATTATCTGGTGGTTTGGGGACCAGGATGGGACTGTGCTGGATATTCAGGTTTGGGAAGGACCTGCTTTGTAATTCAGCTTGGGTCTTCTGTTCGCTTCAACAGCCAGAGCATCGTTTGGCCTTTGCAAGGTCCTCCTCAGTCTGAGCACACTTCATGTTCAGCCTGGGGCTTTTTCCCTCTGGATTTTACTCCTTCCTGAGAATAGTCCTGAAAAACTGCCCACCATCCATTTAAGAAAATAGTAACATGTTGGCCCTAAAACCAACCTTGTTCAGATAATTGTTCTGGGGACGGGTGGGTGAGACCTCTGGTTTTGGGGGCCAGTGGGTGCAGTCTTTGTTTTCCTTAGTTTCAAATGCTTGTTTTTCAGAAATTGTGTTAATCACTAACACCTGAGAGAGTACTAAAACCATCCCTGAAAACTGACATCATTCTTGTGTTTATCGCTCTAATAACTTGTATGAGGATTTTGACAGAGCAGTTTTTCCTTTGTTTCTCTTAGAGAAGAGCCTCCAATTTTCGCATGATTTTTCTCTTACCACATGAATCTGTGAGCTGGTTCTGTTGCTTTCCTGACACACAGAGACTTCTGAGAAGAGGAGAATTTGTTTGTGGGGTCTCTTCAGGTCTGTCCTGAAACTGTTCCACCTTTACCGAAAAAGTGTTTTCCAATGGTGCAGGGACAGAGCCTCCACTGCCCTGACTGCACAGGGGCCTTTACATCCCTCCTACATCACTCCCTGAGTGTTGGTGAGCCCCTTCTGGTGCTAGCCCACTGCTTTTGGACATTTTATCCAAGGATTCTTTGTTGCACAAATCATAGTTTCTGGAGCAGAACTTGGGGATTCTTTCTTTTGCTCCCAGCTAAGAGTGGGTTCCAATTTAGCCTCCCCTGGCTTTCGTTGTCTCTTTGCCTCCATAAATCTTGCATTTCTGGCTGCAGATGGTTCATCTGGATTTATCTGGGTTTACTCCTCGACTCCTCTGACTCCCTGACTAACACTGGGCTTATCAGCACCAAGTGCTGTTCTTTGTACAGTGGAGCTGCCAGGATAGACAGAGGTTGCAGCTGTTGCTGCAGCATTGGTTGGAGTGGACCTTCCAGGCAGAGTGCAGCTTTCCCAAGGGCCAGCCTAGGTCATCCATCAGCATGTGTGACATCCTGCAGCATGTCCTGGGCAGTAGCTGGCCTTAGGGCACAGTGCTGCACACCTGGAGTGTTGCAAGAGTGCCTTGGAAAGCAACATGTTCAGGTGAATGGAGAGTGTGAGCTCAGGAAAAGTCAGCTGTTGGATTGGTTACCATCATGGGGAGAGGCAGAGAGGAGTTCCATCTCTGTCCTGTAGTTCAGGTAGGGGAGAGTCTGATGGCACTGGCACAACTCAGTGATTGCTGTGAGGAAGAAGTTGACTCAGCTTTGTGGAGTTGGGAGAGGTCACAAATTCACTCCAAATGGAGCTCCCTGTGCTCCTGCTCACTCAGGACTGACTCCATGGGTATTGTAGGTGCTGAGTCTGACCCAGAGCAGAGGTTTGTGCTCATCCTGGGCCAGAAGTGCTTCATGCCTGCAGCAGCCTGAATCAGCCCAGCTTCCACCTGTGAGGGGAGGAGAGGTCACAGCTATTGGGTGCTCCTGGTCCCAAAGGAGGTGGGTGCTGAACCAGCAGTAGGGTGGTAGAGCAGGGCTGCTTTGATTTTCCACCCCAGGAGACTTTAAATAAAGTCGCCACAGGGCATGAGCATGGCTGGCTGGAGTGAGGCAGCAGTGCTTTGAGCTCTGCTTCTGCCTTATTCAGCTGCTTGCCCTGGACACAGAGCGGGACCACGACCAGGCACATCCAGTCCTGCCCAGGGGCTGCTGCTGAGGTCTTCACACAGTTCCCAGCTGGAGTCTGATCTTCAGGAGTGCTTCCACTCAGGCAGAGAGTCCTGCTGACACTGTCACCATCTCACATTCTCTCTGGCGGCTTTGGCTCCTGCACACCTGTGAGTGACTTGGTGGGGCCCAGGTAGAGGGATGCTGAGGGTGTGATGTTCCAGTGTCAAAGGACTCTTCCCTGGCACAGGTCCAGCCACTCTCACCTTGTGTTTTGGGGAATGCCAAGACGGGATGTACAGCTGGAGCTTGGAAGCTGTTGGTTTGTGAAAGCTGTCTGGAAGAGAAGGCAGTGAGTCTAAGGCTCTCCTAGGCCTCAGAAACCCAGAGCCTCTTCCCTGAGGAGCTTCACAGCCTATTGGGAAAGCTTGACCTGCCAGACTGGTAATTGTCACTGTCTGGACAGCTAAGCCTAGTGAGAGGAGATTGTGGAAGGAAGGCTGCTGATAGGAACTGATCTCTTGGTGCTTTGTGAAGAGCAAACTGAGCTCAGGACTAGGGCACATTCTGATTTCCAGAGGGAACAGCACTATTTGAGACTGGTGGGTCCCAATTAACCATCTCAAGCACTCGGGAACATTCCTGTGTGCCACTTGATCCAGGATTTCTCCATGTCCTGCTCCATTTCTCCATGTCCTGATGCCACTGCAGAGCACCAGACTTGGCTTTCTGCCCCTCCTGCCTCTGGATCTGCTGGATGCTGAGCAGCCTTGCCGGACCCCCAGTTCCTCTTCCTACCATGGCTACGGTTGAGAAGCCTCAGTGCTTAGCCAGTCTTCTTGATCTTCTGGAGGTCTTGCAGAGCACTTGTTCTTATGAAATTTGGTTTTGTTAATGTCCTGGCTTCTATCCCAGAGCATGCTGGGAGCCCAGCGGGCTCCATGGCTGAGGCATCCATGGACTCATCAGTACCTGTCCCCATCCATGCTCTCAGGAGCTGATTCACTTACTTAGCTGTGGAGCAGCATCTTTTAACATATACTTAGTGGGTCTTTTGTGCTGTTCTGTTCTTAGCCTAAAGTTCAGAAATTTCAGGAATTCTTAGCTAAGGAAGGGTCTGGGTTGTAAGTACAAAATTTAAATCCACTGGAAGCTTCCTAAGTGGAACTGCATAGAGGAGAGAAGGCCAGGTTCTCTGGCTGAGGTTTATGTTGGTGTGATCTCCTTCAGCAGCTCTAACTTGGGCTTTTGTCTTTTGTCTTCTCTCTTTCCCACCCAGCTAAATCCAGATGGGTCTGTTGATCAGAGCGACTCCTCTCCATCTCCTCCTCTGCCAGCACCTTCCTGCCTTGTCCCAGGCAAGCAGAGTCCAGAGCAGGCATCGCTGGACCTCCTCACCTGCAGTGATGCACCTGGGCAGAGGAAAAAGAAGAGAGGCTTCTTCTTCAAAGGGAAAAACCTCTTCAAAAGACTTGGGTCCAATAAGAAAAACTAACAAGGGGTTTGTTTATTCCATCCAGGCTGCCAACACAGCCCCAGAGACTGAGAGTTCAGGAGAAGCCCTCTGCAATAAGCTGATTATTTTCATAGGGAAGAAGTATATGTTGAATAGAGAAAATTCTGGAGGGTGTGGGAGCTGAAAAAGTGTGAGGTGTGAGGCCTCAGCTCTGGGATCCAGCATGTCCTACTCCATGCAGCCATTGGTGCACTGGTTCCCTGTAAATATTTTAATTTAATTATTATATTCTGGCTGTAAGTTAGCTAACTGGCTTTTCCCAGCAAAGCCCCAGCCCCTTAGGAGAGATCCCTTGTACCCCATACTTTGGTATTTCTCTACTCCAAAGGAGGTTGTGTGAACTCCTTCACTTCCTGCAAAGAAAATTTGCACTTTTCTGTTCCCTTTGCTGTCTCTGGGCTGATGAGCGAGTTCTTATTTGTACTGTAACCCTGTTAATATGCAGCTGTGCCTCCAAGCATCCCACACTGCCTCAGTCAGCTTCAGCACGAGGATCCCCGGGGAGGAAGGAGCTATGCCCTGGGTGGGCTGCTATCAGCTGCTCTTGCCTGGTTCACCTTGACCATGCACTGACTGGGGACTCCGCCTTATGATTTATTTATTGATTTATTTATAAATTTATTTATTTATTTACCTATTTATTTATTTATTTGTCTATCTGCCTCTCCACGGTTCTGTTCAGCTGTGTCTGTGAGCTGCTCCCGAGCCAGAGTGTTGGGAGAGCAGCACTGGGGCTGGGCAGCTTGCACTGGTTTTGTAGGAGACAGTGTGTTCCTGCAGTTGAGATGCTGCCCTGTCCAAGCATGCAGGATTTTGTATGCCATGGTTTCTGTCCCTCCCCGTGTTTCTTTCTCTGCATGTTCCAGTGGGTCCTTGTTCGGAGCAGGGCAGTTCTGTGAGCTCCGTGAGTGGTGCCAGCACAGCGGCCATGAGTGGTGGTGGTATGGTATGTTTTTATTTAATATCAAATTTTATTATAATAAAGTCTATTTTCACAAAAATACATTTTCCTTAAAAAAGCCAAAGACTCAGTGATGCTTCTTTGGGGGGATGGATGAGGGGGGAAATTATACCAACCCCATGCTCTTTGAGACTGTTGTACACCCTCTGTGTTCTCTTCTCAGAGGGACACATGTGGCTGTGGATGCTTCAGGTGTGAGGTGAGGGCAAGGGCTGAGGTGGCAGCCCTGGGGATGCAGGACACCAGGGAGGGCTGTGGGCATGAGGCTGCCCAGAGTGCCTAGGCTGGATCCCTGCACTTCCAGCTCCACTGGTGTGTGAGCGTTGGGTCAGGGGTGGGGTCCTGCACCTGAAGCCTCTGGGAATCTAGCCAAGGTGCCAGAAGTCACTCTTGGGATTTTGGGGGGATTCTGCAGGATTCCCTTGATAGGAAGGACTTGTTTAGGAAGCTGCTGTTCCCTAGAGAGAAATACTCCATGAGGATCTTGATACCACAGTAAGGCACAGTGTCCTGTGGTGGGTGGGAGTCAGGGCAAGGACAGACCAGAGGCTTTGAAAGGATGAAGATCTGCAGCTCTGCTGGAGTTTCCATGGCTTCTGGAGCAGCCTCAGTGATGAAACTCATCAGCAACTTTATCTGCAGCCTGTCCTCCCATGGAGCAAGTCATTGCTGTTCTAACTGAATTTACCAACTGGAGTTTCTTAAGTGAGTTGTTGAAGGTCTTTTCAAAGAAACTGTCATTGCTTTTATCAGTTCCTCAGGGGTTGAATTGAAGAGCAAAACTTTTAGGATGAAAAGCAGCTGCTGGAACATTCTGGGGTGTGCCCAGCACCAGAGGCCCTGTGAAGCCAGTGCCTTCCTAGTTCCCTTGCTCCTGGTGCTTCCATCTCCCAGCCCAGATGACCCTCTGGGACCACAAGGTGTGTGTTGTGTCTCTACCTCCTGTAAATTTTGCTGGGTTAGACCCAGACCCATCATTCAGCAAAGTCTCCCTAGTTCACCAGACAGGCTGTACAGCAGAGCTCAGAGAAGTCTCCATGAAAAATATTTAAGATTAAGAGCTTTAAGCTGTTATAGATAAACATGAAAAACTACAAGAAACAAAAAAAAAAAAAGGGGCAAAATAAAGATATTATGCAGATGTTCTGCTTTGCATCCTCTGCTTCTAATCGGTGTGCCACAGCTCAGGTGTGGATGGCACCTCTCTGCTTGGGGGAACTGCTGGTGGCATCAATATATTCCTGTTTCCATTCTGCATGTAAGCAGCATGTAGTCTCTGAGTGCAAGGGTTTGGTGCTTGTGGTGGTGCTCACTGGAAGCTCAGCCAGGCCCATGGCCTTTCCCATTCACCCTGGTCTGGGTGCAAGGTCACAGTCTCCAAGGAAAGTAAACATTCGAGAGACAAAGCATCTCGCAACCCCCGACTTCCATGGTTTCTGAAGCAGTTGGAGAACAATTTCTTTTTTGAGAGCAGTTTGGTGTGGTGTCTCTCAGGGTTGAGGTAGGAGTTTGTGTGTTTAACATCTTTCCCAGTGACAAAGACGCGCATGAGCACCCTGGGCAGTGTCCCGGTGACACCAAGCTGTGTTGGTGGGAGGTGCCCTCCTCACACACTGGAGGGCAGGGATGGGTCATCCATGAAAACAATCTGGACTGCCTGGAGAGGTGGAGCTGTGCAAAACTCGTGACACTTAACCAGGCCAAGTAAAAGGTCCTGCATGGAGTTGGGGCAGTCTCAAGCCCAAATACAGGCTGGGAAGAGGATGGATGGATGGATGGATGGATGAATGGATGGATGGATGGATGGATGGATGGATGGATGGAAGGAAGGAAGGAAGGAAAGCTCTCTTGAGAAGGACTTGGACATGCTGGTAGATGAGAAGCTCAACACAGAATCATAGAATGGCCAGGGCAGGGAGGGACATTGTCGTGGTTTGAGAAGTGAGTTTTTTGAGATGCTGTGGTCAAACCAATAGGTGCTCACATTTGAATATTGGCACCTGGTGTGGCCAGTGAGGACATGGATACGCCTCTGAGAACACAGGAGGGTTAAAAGCAGAGAACGCGCAGGGGGAAGCTCTCTTGGGTTCTGTCCGTGAAAGAGAACACACCTGCCCTGCCCGACTCCGAGCTGGGCAGGGGAGGGGAAGCCACGAGGCCTGAGTGAGGTAGGCCAGGCCTGGGACAGAGAAGGGAGGTGAAGGCCCCTGCAAGATCGAAGGGTGGAGGAGCACTGAGAGGCATAGGGCAGCCTCCCCCAGGAGAGAGAGAGAGAGAGAGAGAGAGAGCGCTGGTGTCAGTGCCTGTGCCACCTTGAAATTTGATAGCACGGCCAGCATGAAGGAGAAAGGGGGGGGGGGTACTGTGAAAGTTCATAGACAGGCAGAGCCTGAGATTTTTAACCCTTTTCTTAGATGATAGAAACCTTACAAATGCTGATTCCTTCTGGAGTTGAATGAGAAGAGAGATGGAGATGAGATAAGAGGAAATGGGCCACGAGAGAAGTTGAGAAAAATCCTGGGTGGGAAGAGATGATAGAGTGGCCTTTGGCTAGACTTTTCTTGTATAGCCATGGACAGAACCATTTTTTTCCTGTGACACAGAGACTGTATTTAAGGGGGAGGCAATGGCTTAGAGCCAAGAGAGTGCAGTGATGTGATGTGAAAGAGTGCATGAAAAGAGACAATGAGTGAAGAGAGTAGTGGTAGTGCCCTTCGTCTTCAGGGAAGAAGATGATCTCTGTTCTCGAGACCCCTCAGCCCCAGGGGGTGAAATTTAGGAGAGACAGGTGTCCCAAAAGTGAAAGACTGTGCTCTTTTTAGAACTGGGCAAAACACCCTTTAAAAAAGAAAACCCTAGAAGCAGCTCTGGTCCATGAGCAGTGGTGAGAGCACTGGGCATAGAAAGAAGATGTCACAATGGCAAAAGGATCTCCGGGCAGTGCCACGTGTGACATGGAAACGCAAGAGGTTCCAACTGTGATTCCAGGGGAAGCCTATGCTACAAGAAAGACTCCTCTCTCCTTGATGAACTGAGAATTGATTATCTAAAGAGTAGTAATAGACTGAGAGTTGATAATCTGAGGAGTAGATGTATTAGAAATTTGGTGGGAAGAGGAAGAGGAATGTTTTTAGAAAGTTTTTATTCCGAGTTCTGTGTTTCTCTTTATATATAGTTGTAAGTTAATAAAGTTTTTTCCCCTTTTATTCCTAAGCTGGAGCCTGCTTTGCTCTATTTCTGATCACATCTCACAGCAGACACCTGGGAGAAAATATTTTCATAGGGGCACTGGCATTGCCCCAGAGTCAAACCATGACAGACATTAAGGTCATCTGGTTCGAAACCCCTGCCATGGATGTGCCCTAGCCACATGTGTCAGAAACGCCCCATGCTCTGGGCTGATGTCCCACTATGGGCAGAACAGGAAGGGGAAATTCTGCCCCTCTGCCTTTCTCAGGTGAGACCCCACCTGCAGAGCTGCCCCAGCCCTCTGGCCAACAGCAGAAGGACCTGGAGCTGCTGGAATGAGTCCATAGAAGGCCCTGGAGCTGCTCCTGGCCTGGAGCCCCTCTGCTCTAGAGCCAGGCAGGGAGAGTTGGGGGTGTTCACCTGGAGAAGGCTCCAGGGAGAGCTCAGAGCCCCTTGCAGGGCCTGAAGGGACTCCAGGAGATTGAAGAGGGACTTTGGATAGGGGTGTGGAGTGACAGGACAAGGGGGAATAGCTTCCCACTGCCAGAGGGCAGGGATGGATGGGATACTGGGGAGAAATTGTTCCCTCTGAGGAAGAAATGGCTTCCCTGGCACAGGGTGCCCAGAGCAGCTTTGGCTGCCTGAGCGCTGGCAGTGTCCAAAACCAGGTTGGACAGGGCTTGGAGCAGCCTGGGATGGTGCAAGGTTTCCCTACCAAAGGCAGGGAGTAGAACAAGATGGTCTATAAGGTCTGTCCCAAGCCTAACCCTTCTGTGATTCTCTGAATTAAGTTCCTCATTGTGAAACACATTTCCCAGCCCTGACATGCACTAACTGTCCCGAGCCTTTGAAACATCCTCATCCTCCTTCTCTATCTGGGGCTGACACAGCAAGGGAGGGACTCAGAGCTTTGCAAATCCACCAGCTCTGCCCCTTTGCACAAGAGCCGTGCTGTGGTCTCTGTTGTGCAAACTGCTGGTTCTGGAGCTGGTTCTGGTGCTGGAGCTAGAGCTAGAGCTGGAGTTGGTGCTGAAGTTGGGACCTCAGGCAGACATTCTGCTTCTGTCTCACACTCTGAAAGGGGTGGGCTGGAGACCTCTTGAGTCCCTTGGGTTAGGGTCACCCTGAAGGCTCAGGGTCTCATTCAAGGAAGCATTATCTGAAGGGATGAAGGCCCCATCTCTGCTCTGGGTCCTGTCCTAGCACTTCACCACTATCCTCGTTCTTTTCCTACATCTGTTGGGAATTTTCTTGGCAGTACCACTTGCCATTGCCTCTTGTCCCATCCCTGCACACTCTGAACAGTTCTGTCTGCTCTGCAGCCCTTCCATGAGACAGTCAAAGTCAAGAGTAAGGCTTCCAGAGCCTTCTTCCCTCCAGGCTGACCAAAACCAGCTTTCTCCTGGGCTCAGGTGGACTCCCTCCAGGTTGTCAAAACCAGTCTGCAAACAGGACCAGCCTCACTGGGCCTCCCTGCGAGATTTGTAAGTTGTTTTGTGTTTTTCTTTAAAATATTAAAGCACCAGGACCATCATCAGTTCATGGCTCCACTTACAAGGAGGCAGCTTTGGGTATGGGGATGGTGGATTCTGGCTTTGGTGATGGGCACACCTGCAAGAGTCACTGCCAGAGGCACTGCACTACCCGTACCATTCTACAGTCACTGTGGGTCCTGTGGTGTCCATGCAGGACAGAGTCGAAGTGAAGATCTTCATCCAACCAGCCCTGGGGAGCCCTGGCCGGAACTCAGTTGCTCCCAGTCTTTTGCTGCTGATCCAAGAAGTTCTGATCCGTGAGGGCAAACACAACTGCAATGTGCAGTGAGGGGGAGCTGAGGAGCAGTTCCTCTGCCTCCCCATGTACTTCCATGCTCAAACACATTCCTCACTGATCCAGCAGTATCCCTCTGCCCTGTCAGCATTTGTCCATCAGATGCTTTTGCTCTGGGACAGGGAGAGGGGCTTTGGCCCACGGGAGAGGAGATGCTTTGCCAGCTGAGCTCCTGGTGCACCAGCACTTTGGGCAGACCAGATTCTCCAGACCAGCAGCTGGAGGATGATGCCTGTTCAAACCATCATCCCAGTGCCTTCTCCTGTGCAGGAAGAAGGAGCAGCTCTCGTGGACCCCCAGGGGATGTGGGGCAGAGCACGTCAGGAGGTGGAATGGGGGGGTGCTGGGCTCTGCAGGCGTTTCCGGCGGTAGATGTGAAAGCCTTGCTTTGACCTTTAAAAGCGGCAGAGGATGAAGAGCACCACGGGGGAAGGAACCTTGTCCCTGGAAGACACCCCCAGAAGGGCTCAAGACTTAAACCACCATGAAGTGGTCACATCTCCATCTTCAAAAATCCAGGGAAAGCTCCGGCGAAGCATCAGGCGAGCAAAGGAGCCTCCCCGGCGGGCACAGGCTGGGAGGTGAGGTGGGGTGAGCGCTGGACTGGCCTGGCCCCCAGGCCAGGGGCGTGCCCGGGGCAGCCCCGCTGATAACGCCGGGCAGATAAAAGCGGGCGCGGAAGGGCCGCTGGCCAGGAGGAGGCTGTGTGTCGCAGGTGAGAGCCCGGCTTGGGCACAGGTGCTTTTCTCTTGTGGAGAGTTTGTTTCTCTGTCGGGGGTGGGATTGGAGAGCTGGGGCTGAGTTTGGGGCTGAGCACTGCGATTCCCGCTGTTTCCACCCTCGGCTGGCGCCTGCAGCGCGGCGCCGCTGCTGCCGGGACTGCTCCGCAGGGACGGGTCCGAGCCCGGCATTTTGGGGTGCCTTTGGGGCAGCTTCGCGGTGGGTGTTCAGCCCACAGCTCTGGGCTCATTCTAGGAGCTGACTGCTTGGAGCAGCCTTGGGAAGTGAGTGGGTCAGCTTTGGGAAAAACATCTGAAAGATCTATTAAATGGCTATTAAATACTTCCCACTCTTTCCACAGCCCATGTTAAAGGAACAGCTAGGGAACAGCTATTTTATAATTATGGGGATAGAGTGATACCCAGCTCATGGTTGGTTTCACTCTGGCTCTATTGAGGAACACAAACAGTTCACTCATAGTGATTTTTGTAACAACATTTCCTCCAAATTTTTAGTGTAACTTTTAATCTGAATATCCTCAATCCCAGGCTAATCAGGAATAAAGAGAATACAGTCCTTATTTGTTTTTATGTAACATTGTATGTGGCATGACTACTTGCAAGGAGGACTCTTGGAATTTAAAGGCAGAGAAACAGAGGTCTACAGGACCTCCTGTGCTATCCTGGCATCTGCCCTCTTCCCCACCAGCTTTCCCTTGCACACTCTGAGTGCTGTGCTGGCAGCAGGTTCTGGTCCCTTTGTGTTGTCCCCGAAGTCCCAAGCAGCACGTTCCCAGTTCCCACCAGGGCTGGCAGTCCCTGGGACAGGAGGCTGCTCCTTTTCCACATGGCACTGACAGGAGCTCTGAGGCAGTGCACTCCCTCCTGGAAGCATTGCATTGGGCAGGGGATGCTCCATGAGCTCCCTTGCCATCCTCCACCTTGGCACGGACCTTCTGATGCATCCATATGTTCTTGGTCATCTTCACTTACATTTCTTTGCATGGATGAAGGCAGAAACCTTCCTGGGGCTGCTGGTGATCCTCAGCCTGTTCCAGCCATCTGTATCCTCTTCCTATGGTATTGTCCTTCCTCAGGCTTTGCAGATCAGGGGATTTTCTTAGAGGGGAAGATCAAGCTATGTCTGGAAGAGACTGTCATTCAGCAGCACAGCCCTGAAAAGGTGCCAGAAGGGGCACAGTTTGTACCTCCTGTGGCACCAATCTTGGCTCTTTCAGGTTTTGACTACTTCACATCCTGCCTGATTCCTTAAAATCAGGTAAAGGAGATCAGTTCCCAGCACTGGTCCATGCCCATGGAACCAGGATCTCCCTCCCTGTGCCAGCCCCTGAGAGAGCTACCAGGGCCTGTGGAGTGTAGGGATGGGGCAGTCACTCCACCTCTTCCAGCCCTGAATCACTGCTCCAAAATATATGGAGACCTCCATTGGTTAATTTACAATGTCAAATCCTTATGAAAAGCACATGCCTGGCTTTTCATTTGTCTCAAATGGCAGTCCAGGCAATAATTTTTCTCATCAGGATTGTCCAAGAGGTGAGCTCTGGGCTGATCTGGGAAGATATTTAAAAGAAACTGGGGAGATTTGGGAGATATGTATCACTTTGTGCTATTTTCTGAAGTTTTCCTCTTTCCCAGAAACTGTAGGAAAGTGCTGTCACTCAGAGAAGCCCTCAGGGCCTGTCCCCTTCCTTTCTGTGACCCACAGCCAGCAGATGATGGAGATGAAATTCATTTTGGGAGCTCCCCCCAGGGCAGGAAGGGGAGCAGTGAAAATGGCAGGAGGTTGCAGGAAGGACTCAGGAAAGAGGTGGGGAAATCAGGCTGCTTAGAGAATCAGAGAATCCCAGAACAGTTTGGGTTGGAAGGGAGCTTAGAGTTCATCCCATTCCACCCCCTGCCATGGGCAGGACGCTTTTCACTGTTCCAGGTTGCTCCAAGTCCCATCCAGCCTGGCCTTGGGCACTGCCAGGGATGGGGCAGCCACAGCTGCTCTGGGCACCCTGTTCAAATGCTCTGCTGTGAAAGGGCAGCACAGATGGTGACTGCACCTCTCGCTGTTTGGGGCTGTTTGAAGCCTCCACTGATGGAGGGATTCTCTTCATACCCAGGACAGACTCTCAAACTCCTCATAGGAATATATTTATATGCAGATCTCTGGAGAGTGAGCAGCACTTGCCTCCAGCACTGCTGTGTCCAATTCCTGGGTGGAGGAGGCACAGGGATGCTCCCTGCCGGCACCCTCACCTCTACTCTTCCCTTTCCCTGCTCAGATGTTCCGCTGGAGCTGTCAGACACGTCCCTGCTGAGCAGCATGGCCGAGGCCCGGCAGCTGATGGATGCCGCCTACAAGTGCACATGGGAGCGGTGAGAGCCGGGCTGGGTGTCCCCTGTCCCCGTCCCCTGTCCCTGT
The DNA here is from genome assembly GCF_027477595.1 of Haemorhous mexicanus. NCBI lineage: Eukaryota > Metazoa > Chordata > Aves > Passeriformes > Fringillidae > Haemorhous > Haemorhous mexicanus. The sequence goes on along the minus strand of NC_082362.1, from coordinate 505,875 downwards.
CCCCTGTCCCTGTCCTCTCCTGCAGCTTCCCCCACCTCTCCTCCTCCCCGCAGCACAGGGACAGCAGTGTGGGGAGCTCTGGGAGCACAGTGGGCTCTCATCTAGCTTTTGGCTGCTCACCCTGATTTTACACCAGTCTGTGGGGTCGCCGGGAACTGTGGCTCCTCTGTCTCGGTTTTCAAAGAATCACAGAATCCTGGACTGGTTTGGGTTGGAAGAGATCTTAAAGCTCATTTCGTTCCAGCCCCTGCCATGGGCAGGGACACCTTCCACTATCTCAGGGTGCTCCAAGCTCCATCCAGCCTGGCCTTGCACACTTCCAGCTCCTCTTGGCACCCTGTGCCAGGGCCTCCCACCTTCACAGCTGCACCTGATGCTATTGCTGGGCTATGTTGCACCCCTCAGGGTGCTCTGAACAGGAGCCCTGAATTGAGACCAGCACAGGCTCCTGCTTATTTTCAGTGCTTCCCTCCAATGGATGCAGCAAACAGCTGGATGCTGCAGTGAGGATATTTTGTGGTACTCCCAGCCATGCTTTGGGAGCATCCAGCTTCCTACCAGCCCATCCCTCTCCTCTACCAGCAGCCACACTCTGAATCCCCTCCCTGGCTTGGGGTCTCCTCCAGCTGAGAGGAGACTCCAGTAGCTTTAGGACAGGGTGGTCTGATGAGGCCTCTGGACAGTGAGAGATACTGATGATCTGGATAAGAGCTGAGTGAGGTTTGGTGCCTCATGGATGTTATTTGCCTTCTGGCAGGTGGAGCTGGGCAGTTTCAGGGACTCCCTTCCTGCAAGTCTTTCTGCTGCTCTGTGGAGGGTGCTAGGAGCAGCCCTGGCCTCTCGCAGTGACTCTCTCCAGCAGTTCAGACTTAGGACATGCTGTGCCTGATGCTCAGGTGTGCAACTGCAGCATTCCCTGCTCCATTTCAGACTTTGGTTTCCTGTCCCTTGCAGCATAAAGAAGAACCTGCAGAACAATGCCTTGACCCCAGCAGAACTCCTGAGATATTTCAAGCAGCCAGTGGGGGGGACACGAGAGGCTGTCCGGGCCGCGGATTATCTGCAGACCACCTTGAGCCTGCTCAAAGAGAGGCTGAGATGGGCTGTGAGGGGGGACTTCAATGTCACAGGTAGGATCCTCCTTGCTGGGAGGAAGGCAGAGGAGGAAGACACAGGGCTTGGTCACTGGGGCTTGGGAGGAGCAAAGGAAAGGGGGATGGGGTGGGCTGTGACAAATCTTTCCCATGTGGCTGCAGTGAAGCAAAGCTAAGTTATTTTTCTGTGCTCTTTTTCCATCTTAAATATTATTTGGGGGTTTCTCAGTTAGTGAAAGTGTTTTGTGCACTTCCCTGGTTCCTTCTGCTGTATGGAGGTTCAAGTTCCAATGGGTCAAAGCTTGGAAGGCTTTGGTAGATATTCTGCTGCTTGAGTAGGGAATGAGCAAACCCAGAGATGACTCCCAGCAGCTTGGCCCAAGGAGGGCAGTTCTTCAGCCAGACCTCAGACAGCACTGACGTCACATCACAGACATGACACTGTCCAAACAGAGAATGGGGAGATGTGAGAGGACATTTCAGAGTTTGTCTGGAGGAACAACATCCTCTGTGAGATGGAGTCAGGCAAAGCCAGGCTGCTGAGAGGAGACAAATCAGGGCCTGTGAAAGGAACAGCTCAGGGACACATATACATATGAACTCATGGGGATCATGGAATGTTTGGGTGGGAAGGGACCTCAAAGCCCATCCAGTGCCACCCCTGCCATGGGCAGGGACACCTTCCTCTGTCCCAGGCTGCTCCAAGCCTCATCTAGCCTGGCCTCAAACACTTTACTAACATTACAGTAAAGCACTGGCAGGATAAGGCACATCATGGGGTGCTCTGGCTTTGCTCGGGGACAGGATGAGTTGGAAGGTGATGGCAGAACTGGTTGTGCAGAGCTCCAGCCTCTCCATCCAGGACCAATGCTCCAGTACCACTACAGACCCTGAGAGCTGACTGCCACCTCTCACCCACCTGCCCAGTGGCTTTTTAAACCATGCTGTGACCCAGACTGTTGGTGGCAGCAGTGACCAGGAAACCTCAGAGGGCTGGGATGTAGAGTGAGCAGCAAGAGCCAAGGAGGAGCATCTTTCCTGTGGAGATAGACTGGGAGAGCTGGGGGTCAGCCTGGAGAAGAGAAAGCTCTGGGGAGACATTAGAGCCCCTTCCAGTGCCTAAAAGAGCTTATAAAAGAAGAGGGAGAAACTTTTTACATGGGCAGATAATGACAGGAAAAGAGGAAATGGTTTTAAATTAAAAGAGGAGAGATTTGGATTATATGTTAGAAAGAAATTGCTGGCTGAGAGTGTGCTGAGGCCTTGGCACAGGTTGTCCAGAGAAGCTGTGGCTGCTCCTTGGAAGTGTCCAAGGCCCGGCTGGTGCAACTTGGGAAAGTGTTCCTACCCTTCCCAAGGGAAGGGGGTTGGAGCAAGATGGTCTTTAAGGTCTCTCCAACCCAAACCATTCCATGATTCTGTGATTCTGTAAGACTTTTCTTGTTAAACTCTGCCACTTAACTTGCCTTCAAGGGAAATGTGCACAGCAAAACACAATGCCCTCGGTGAGCCCAGCCTCAGGATGGTTCTTTTCCAGGCAGCTCTGAGCAGGGGCGACACACACTTCTTCCGAGGGGAAAAACTTGTAACAGCCCCTAGGATAGCTGTGACTGCATTTTATGGTGGAGATTAAAAGGGAGAGGAGAGGAAATGCCAATACTAGAAAACCATTCTGTTGCTGCATGAGCCTAACATGTGATTATAAATAAGACCCGACCATAGCTTTGCTGGGTTTGATGCTTTCCAAACCAGCAAAAGCATCTGCTGCTCAAAGAGCATCCTTGGCATGTCTTCAAGCAGGAGGAGTTAAATGACAGCACATTGTGGTTGTGCAGATGATGCTAGGTACAGGTACTAGGTACAGGAAAACCTTTTCCTGAGCAAACCCAGCAGGGCCCTTGTGTTCCTGCATGTTTTTTTTCTCCCTTATTCCTTGCCAGACTTGCTGACTCCAGCTCAGGTGGAGGTGATTTTCAAGGCCACTGTATTGACCAGCAGGATAAGAAAATAAATTGTGCATCTTCTGGCTACAGAGCCATTACTGGAGAGTGCAACAACAGGTGAGGGGCTGTGTCAGCAGGAGGATGGATGGATGGATGGATGGGACAGAAGGAGAAGAAATGGACTCAAGTTGCACCAGGGGAGGCTCAGGTTGGACATCAAGAGGAATTTCTTCCTGGAAAGGGTGGTCAGGTATTGGAATTGCCCAGGGGGCTGGTGGCGTCCCCATTCCTGGAGGTGTCCAAGGAAGGACTGCATGTGGCACTCAGTGATCTGGGCTGGTGGTTAACCTAAATTATTCTATGGATGGATGTCGAGCATCCTCCATAAGTAGAACTAGGCCCACTTCCCCAGGGAAGATTCACACAGGCAACTTGTTTTAGAGTTTCACACTCCCCAGTATTTCCTAGTAACGTGTGGAGCTGTTGATTCCAGTCCTGTTTGGAAGGTTCCTGGTGTTGTACCTGAACCAGCTCTTTGCCAAAACAGGAGGAGCTCCATGTTGGGGACAGACTCTTTGTCTGGCCCTGCCCCTTGGCAGGGTCTCCAAGGGTTTCTGACCTAAATCCATACTGGGCATGATCTAGCCATGTCTTTGTCCCACACTATGTGGGAGGAAATCTGAGCATTTAGGCTTTGAGAGCACCTCCTGCACCTCCCATGGCTGGAATGGGGAATGTGGGAGACATGGGAAATTGCTGAGCATGGGGTGTTTTATAGGGACAGTTCAGAAACATTCCCTGTAAAAACAGAGCTGGGAAGCTCCTGGGAGCAGCTGTGGCCGAGGAAGGAGCTCAGCCAGCTCTTCCTGCCCCAGGGTGCTTTAGCCTTCAGGGGATTGTATAAGAACAAAGGAGAGACCTTCCTGCCTCCTTCCACTTCAGGGGGCAATGTGGGCTCTGGGATAAGGACAGGTCCATTACACATGATCCAGACCTGAGGCCCTGGGGAAGGTGGGCTCAGCTGTGCTTGGTTTCTCCACTGCCTGGGGCAGTGCTACATCCCCTGTGGGTGAGAGGCCACCACAGAACACACTTTGGACGTGCACTCTAAAGAAAGTGTGTTAGTACTCTGATTAAGGATTTAATGGTGTATTTGTCCTGGTTTAGTGCAAATTTGGGAGAGAACCTCTGAAGGGGCTCCTCTAGAAAGCAGATTAAAGCTGCCCCTCCCCCAGCCAGTTCGGGAAAATATTTCCTCGGAGAAAAGTGGAAAAAACTTAATTTAACAGGCAAAGCATTCACGAGCACAAAAAAAAAGAACAATATTAAACAATAAAACCCCTTGTTGCTCCAAAAGAGATGACAAACTGAGAAAATCCCCTCCCCGGGATGCAGCTCAGCTCACTCAGTCTCTTATCAGTCCCTCTGGTGCTGGAAATGCCGCAGCCCAGACCTGGCCTGGTGGGCTACAGGTGCAAGCTGCTGGTGCTCTTCTGGGTGTTTAGTCCAGAGCAGGTTTAAACGGTTCTAAGGAAAAAGAAAAACTACAGTCCAGAGAACTTCTCTGCCTCAGCAAGCTAAAAACTAACTAAAAAGCAAAGGAGAGCTCTGTCCCACTGTCTCTTTGCGCTGCAGACAACGCAGTCCAGGAGCAGGAATGTGGAGGAGTGAGTGCAGCGTCTGAAAACAAACTGCACGCTTCTTCTCTCCCCACCACTCCGCTCTCAGAACCAATCTTAAAGGTGCAGAACTTATTTCTGGGCTAAACAGATTAATGGGGATACGAGCATCATGAAATCACTCTAGGACATCTAATCAAACTACAGTCATAGAGTCACAGAATTGTTTGCGTGGGAAGTGATTTTGAAAAGGTTTAAAGGTCATCTAGTCCAACCCCCTGCAATGGGCAGGGACATCTTCATTAATGACCTTCAAAAAATCACCCAGCACAGTAACCTCACAGTCCAAATCCCCCAATTTATGTTCAAGACCATAGGTAATTCCATTCCAAGGCTCTTCCCCTTCTCCATGGTGTTCAGTTTCCAATTTTGTTTTCCAGCCACAGTCTGAGGGCCTTTTTTCAGGCTGGATGACATCAGGGGCTTTTGAGGTCTTGCCTGGGAGAGGCTGAGAACTGGGGCAGATTATTGAAGGTCTTTTCCAACCTAAACAATTCTATGATTATTGTTGTTGTTGTTATTAATCCTGAGGTTTACTGAGGTTTACTCAAACCTATAGAGCTGCAACAGTTCCCCAACCATGGCGTGCTCCCATTCCAAGGTCCATGTTTCTCCATATCCACAAGCTCTTGGCTTCAACTGTTTGCTGTTTTTCCATTGCCTCTGACAAGAGGAACCCATCCCTAGGAGCTTCCAACAGAGCCCTGTCCAGGTGGCTGCCAGTGGAATATGAGGATGGCGTGTCCGTGCCCCGTGGGTGGACGGAAGGAAGGCGTTTCTCTGGATTCCCCCTTCCCCTGGTAATGTTTGTAACAATCTCAGAACACAGTGTCAGGCCTAGGGATTGTCAGTTCTAGGACAGACTGCAGGCATCAAAGGGCTCATTCACTAGCTGGAATTGTGGATCAGGTTAGAGGAGCTTAAATTCACCAGCTTCAGGGTGATGGTCTGAGAATATCCAGGGGGTCTATTAGAAATGCTTTCTAAGTCCCATGCCTTCAGGAAAAGCAAAGGAAAATTAATCTGATTGCTGCAGAATCACAGGAGGAATATAGAATTATACAATATCTTCTTTTAAACGGAGTGCATTTAAGCCAAATTATTTTACTTACCTTTTTTAATTTGGTCTGTGGCAGTTGTTTCCTGAAAAGCAATTATGCCAGAGGATAAAGTGAGCCAGGGAATCCCCAGAACAAAAAATGTATGATCAGAGATGCTATGTGGGGATCCCTGGGTGGGTGAAGTGCAGGGGTTGTGGCTCTTGTGGGACCTGGATGTGACCGGGAACACTGTGAGGTGTCTTCTGGTCACTTGAGTTTGGTGCAACAACAGCTCTGATAAAAAGGAGCTGGGGTTGTGTTCATGGATTTCTTGTTCTTCCTAACCTTCCTCCACACCACTGTGTCCACTTTTTCTGTGGTAATACATGGAGGTGGGAGAACTGTGATCGCTGAGGAAGGGATGAGAAGGGAGGAGGACTTAAAGATAATTTTCAGAAATTCCCTGGGGCTATTTTTTCTACACTTCTATTAAAAAAAGAGATCTTTTAGTCTCCCTTTCGCAGGCTTGCTTAGCTATTTCCCTAAGTCCATCCAGGGACAGTATTGGCCTGGAGGTTCAGAATCCTGCCTAGAGCCAGAGCAGCACTCTGCTCAGTGAAGGGCACTTGGTGTTGGTGACACCTTCCTGCACAGACAGATTTGGGGTTTTTTGTCTGCAAAACACAAGAAGTGCCCTGGAAATTTTTCTGATGAACCTGCAACTGGGTGCACCCATTCACACATGTCATTTCCCACCAAAGTGTTCTGCCTCCACCCCCGCAGGTCTGACAAGTGTCCAACAAGATTGTCCACTTCCCCCTGGAGCAGCTGTGGATGGACCAGCAGAGATCCCTCATGTTCATGCAGTGGGGCCAGTTTATTGACCATGACCTGGATTTCAGCCCAGAAACCCCAGCCAGAGTCCCCTTCAGTGGCAGGACAGACTGTGACACCAGCTGTGCCAAGGAGCCTCCCTGCTTTCCCATCCAGGTACAGGCAGCCTCCTTCTTCCAGGGAAGGAAGGGAGGGGGCATCTGCTTTCCAGCCAGTAGCTGTTGGTGGCTCTCATGCTCCTTGGCCATGGAAGAATATCCTCCCAGAAGAGGCCAAGGAGGTCAGAGCACTCTGTGTGGTGGCTGTGCTGTGTTCCAGGGGCAGTCCCTGGGTTCAGGCACAGGCACAGACTTTGCCAAGTTTCCAGGCATTTGGCCATCCCCTTCAGAAATGTGATTTTTCTTTGGAGCTGTTGTGCAAAGGTAGCATGGGTGATGCCTGGAAAACAGGAAATGTCACAGATAGGCACTGGGGAGTGTCAATACCACAGAAAATCCTCGGGACTTAAGTACTCTTTGCATGGGAAAAGGGAGTGCTGAGATCTTCCAGCAGTGCCTGCGGCATTTTCAGGAGTCACATCCTGGTCCCTGCTCCAGTAGATCACAGAATCACAGAATCATTCGGGTTGGAAAAGCCCTCCAGGATCATTCAGTCCAAGCTGTGCCCCATCCCCACCTTGTCCACAGCCCAGAGCTCTGAGTGCCACGTCCAGGACTTCCTTGGACTCCTCCAGGGATGGGCACTCCAAACCTCCCTGGGCAGCCCCTGCCAGTGCCTTAGCACCCTTTCCATGGGGAAATTTCTCCTGATGTCCACCCTGAGGCACCCCTGGCCCAGCCTGAGGCCAGTCCCTCTCATCCTGTCCCTGTTCCCTGGAGCACAGCCCGACCCCCTTGGCTGTCCCCTCCTGGCAGGAGTTGTGCAGAGCCACAAGGGCCCCCCTGAGCCTCCTTTTCTCCAAATCATGTCCATGTCCCTCCGGCAGCCCTGCTCTCCCACCTTTGAAGTTCTGCTGCAGCTCTGGCTTCCACATGTCTTCCTAATTCCTCTCAAGGAAAACTATGATGGGATGGAACATCACTGAGCGTTTCCCTGACACACATTTGAGAGTGCTGGAAGGAAGGGTCACAAATTCTGGATGACAATTCTCTATGGTGTAGATATGGAGATAAGAAAACTGACTGTTAAAGATGCAATCCAATATATTTATTTTCAGGGAAAAGACTTTAGGAATCTATAGGACTTCAGGCTCCAGGCTATTTGGGACTTGGGCTCCTAGAGCAGCATCTCTGCTGTCAATCTGACCTTTCATCTCAAGATTTATGCTTGAGATGGCTTATGCCCTGTGAGAGGGCTCCTGCCTGGCTCCATCTCTTGAGCCACTGATGAATTTTCCTTTTCTCTATCTGCAGATCTCACCCAACGACCCCCGAATCACCAACAGGAGGGATTGCCTCCCTTTCTTCCGCTCGGCTGCCGCCTGCCCGCGGGGCAGGGCGGTGCGGGAGCAGATCAACGTGCTCACCTCGTTCCTGGACGGCAGCGCCGTGTACGGCAGCGAGGCGGCCGTGGCCGAGCGGCTGCGGGACCGAGCAGCCAGAGGGGGCTCCTGGCTGTGAACCACAACTTCACCGACAGGGGCAGGGCGTACATGCCTTTCGGCCCCATGAGGAAGGAGCCCTGCCTCAAGGCCAGCGGGGCAGCTCGAATCCCTTGTTTTCTTGCAGGTGAGTTGGGTGCTATCACCTCAAACCTGGAATCTGGAGCAGACAATTCCACCAGCTCCAGCTCACTTCTTTAGTTGTTTGTTTTTCTTATTTAAATAGAAAATGGAATGGAGCAAATCACGAAGGACTGAGACAGGCTGCGCTAAGTAGGAGGAAGGTCTTCACCCTCTCCAAGTCTTGTTTGTGAGGATAAACCTGGAGTGAAGGTGTCTCATCCATGCTCAGCAGCTCTGATGTAGGGCCCAGAGTGACCTAGGAACCAGTGTCATGATGGAGTCAAGCAGGCATAGCAGTGGCAGCATGGCCTGGAGGCGATGGCTGGTCTGTACTTGTCCTCCTGTACTTGTACTGTCTCTATCCCAGCGGGATGGGAACAGATGTACAACTACTGTGCTGGGTCACAGCAGGAAACGTTTGCATGTCCCTGCTGCAATTTGAGAGGAGCTCGGATCCCAGCTGGAGTGAGGATGAGGCCAATAACAGACCAAGGTGACCTTTTAAGGTGTGTTCCCAGCACTGTGAAGGCTGAGGGAGTACTGGGAGTGCTTTCCATAAACCTGTGGGACCCCAGAGAGGGATGCTTCTGATATACCTCATGAATTAGTGTCTCCCTGGCCTATTTCTTTTGGAGAGCAGGACGTTCCAGCTGACTCCTGCTGGCACTGGCCACACCAGTCTGCTTGTGGCAGTGCTGGAGAAAGCTTCAGGGCACAACAGATCTCATCAGCTGTGGAGCTGCTTTCTATTCCCTTGGCCCCTTTCATATCTGGCCAAAGTTCCTCTGAACATCCCCATGGTCCTTGGAATCCATCAGCTCTCTCCATTAAAGCTCATGGTGTTTCACACTCCCTCCTGCTCCCCCAGTTCTGTGCAGGTCTCTCCTTGGTGAGGACCACACAGGACCTGTGGCCAAAGGCAGGTACTCAGTGAGAAGCAGAGTGGGCAGGAGCATCAGATAATTCCCAGGAGGGGCTTCTGGTCCCTGCAGACTCTTAGCAAGGAGCAGTTCCTGTTCCATGGCTGGAACAGACCCATCAGTTCTTTTATGGGAAAGTTTATCAGTTCAGGCTGCTTCGGAAGCGCCTTTGAAAATTCAAGCAGTCTTGTTTGTGACTTTTCCGGTCCCTGAGAACTGGGGGAGTTTTACATGTGCAGTTTCCTCCCAGGGCTCAATGTTTCCCCCCAGAGCTCGGTTGGAAGCTCTGGCTGGATGCATTCTGTTCAGGGAAACCTCACAGTGCTGCATTTGTTCCTCCTTCCGCAGTCCCTCACAGGCAGCCTTTGAGAGTGGATGAAAAGGGCTCTGTGCCAAGTGCTGGAGCAAATGATTCTATTTGCTGTGGGACAAGGGGACTAAATACAACATATTTACTTTTCTCTGAGTGCTTGCCTATGCTCTCATCACCTGCTTGCTCTTGCGTTTCCTGCCCCAGATGTTTGAAGAAGGATTTGATATTTTACTGTGATGCTGTTTGTTATTTATTCCTCCAAGTTGACTCATTTTGCTTTTCCTTTTACTCCCCAGAAAGCCTGTTTGTGACCGTCACCTTGCTTTGGCCACAGTTTCAGCTGGTTTGAAGGAGACCTGCTGAGTTTCAGAGCTTCCTTGGCCATTTTGACTTCCCTTTGCCCATTTGCATTTCTCTCTTGAGCTGTGAGACCAAACATCTCTGATATGGGAGCCTGGAGAACACCTACGTGTATTTAACTTTTTAAGTTAATGCTCCCAGCCCTTCACTGAAGCCTTCCCCACCTCTCTGTGATTCTCAGCACAGCCAGGACAGCACCTAGCTTTTGTTGCCTCAGCAGAAATTCAGCTTTTGCCAGGCACTGTTCAATCCTTGGTTTCCCTCTCCTCCTCTGAGTATCTTACTCACTTTCTTCACAACACAAATATTGAGACATCTAAAAATTCCTCTGTGAGTGCTTCCCAATGTGACTTTCCCACTCTAGTGTCATGTGTGCCCCTCCCCATGACACCCGTGCCAGTGAGATGCTGGGGCTGGCCTGCCTGCATGCACACGCTCTTCCTGCAGGAGCACGACCGTCTGGCTGGGAAGCTGAGGAGCCTCAATCCCCAGTGGAATGATGAGAGGCTCTACCAGGAGGCACAAAAGGTCCTGGGAGCCACGATCCAGGTACCAGCCATCATCCCACCTGTTCCTGGCTCTGCCTGCACTCTCACAGGATTCACATGTTAGATTTTGCTAGAGCAGGGGGGCCAAAGGGTGCAGCATTCTGGGGTGAAAGGACCAAATTCTTTCCTCCAGCCCCTTTTGACCAAAGCAAAATCACAGAGATACCTGAAATGACCAGCACAGAGGGGTCCTCCTGAATGTTTGATGTACCTCTACTGTTAAATTTACAAAATGCTTGATGAGGTTTTTAATGGCACATTTTTGTTTGAGGAACAGACAGAAAAGTCAGAGGAAAAGCTTTTCTAACCGGTGTTTTGTACCTGATAAAAATGGTCCTGGAAATTTGGATTAAAATTCCTTGGATTGTGAATCCTCTCCTCTCAATGATTCCCTGCCCATGGCAGGGAATGATCTTAAAGGTCCTTTCCAATCCAAACCATTCTGGGATTCTATGAAGAAGCCCCATGTGCTGGCGGAGCCAGTCATGGTGTCTCCTTGAGACGGGGCTGCACCCTTTGGCCACCCCACACAAGCTTGACTAGTTTGACACACTACCCCATCCCTGAATGGGGTCCTGGGGTCACACAAGCACCTCTGTGACTGGGAGGGACCTCCCAAAGTCTCTTATCCAGCCTCCAGTTTTGAGCAGGAGTGGCCTCAAAGCCAGATGAGGTTTCACAGCTGGCAGGAAAGCCTGGATCCTATGAGAGAAGGGGACATGGGGTTTCCAAAGGCATTGCATCTCCTTTGAAGCCTGTCTTCTGAGCTGGTTCAACAAAAATAAAAAGCCGAAATATCAAAATGTTTATGTTTTTATGCTGTCCATTTAAATACTATTGTATTGTTGGAAAAAAAAAAAAACCAACAAAACATGTTGGGCAAGGCAAACACTCAAAGGATTGTCCAAGAAGCATCATCTCCATCATTGTGTTTACATCAATGGTTTCATCTTTATGCAGTATTCAGACATTTTCTCCTCCTGACACAGATTTTGATTTTTCTTATTTAAATTATATTGGGCTGCCTCCTCAATATCCCAGTGAGACATGAGAGCAGGACTGGAAATCTCTGCTGTGGGAGGACTCAGGGAGCTGCCTGTGGGTGGTGCTACCCCAATTATCTGCCGATGTTATCTTTGCTATCTGAGGCACGAAGGGTGCAGTTCTGCCTGCCTGATGGGAGTGGTGCAGTTACAAGGAGCCAATATTTGGGAGGATTTGGCAGGCTTTTATCTTCATAAAATCACAGAACCAATTAGATTAGAAAAGACTTCTGATATCATTGAGTCCAACCTATCATTATGTTGCTCTGACCTGCCAGAGTGTTGTGGCAGAGAGAACATGAAAATCAACTTTGCTTCCACAGAAACTGATGGCCAAGACATTAACAGTTCACCCTTTCCTTGTTTCCCCCTAGATCATAAACTACAGGGACTACCTGCCTCTCCTGTTGGGTTGCAGGTTCCACAGGCTCATTCCTTGCTGCTGGGGCTACAATGAGTCTATGGATTCTCGGATATCCAATGTCTTCACCTTGGCTTTTCGCTCCGCTCATGCCTCTGTCCCTCCAACTGTTAGCCGCTTAGATGAATATTACAGACCCATAACTCCTGAAATTCAGCTCAGAACCTCCTTCTTTGCTGTCTGGAGAATCATTCAAGAAGGTAAATCCTTTTCTGCAGTGTGAGTTTATTTCATTCATCCTTTCTGCCCTCTCTGGATGAACTCCTGCTTCAGCCAAATTCAAAAGTGTTTTGTGTTCAATGTATTAAATGGCCTTTATACCAGCCAGAGTTGTCCCAACAGAGGTGTCCCCTGTAGATGAGGGCAGCCCATCATGTTCCAAAGTTGTCTGATCACTGATTGCTGTGGCCTCCAAGAACATTATTCAAAGTATTTTCTTCTTAATTCTTTAAGTGCAGGGAAATTAATTCTCATGTAGTAGAAGCTTATAATTAAATACGAGCTGTGCTCACCTCTCTGGGGCCTCTTAGCCACACACTATCCTCCCTGCACTGCTCACATGTCCCTGCTTCAGGTGGAATTGATCTGAGTTTCCCTGTGCCACCTCTGCAGGTGGGATTGATCCCTATCTCCGGAGCCTCAAGGCCATCCAGGTCAAGTGATGACACAGCAGAAAACAGTGGTGGGCGAGCTCCAGGACTGGCTCTTTGAGCAGGTTGAGAGGATTGGGTTTGATTTAGCTGCACTCAACATGTAGCATAGGTGAGATCATGGCCTTCCAGCTAAGTCAGCTGTGGGAGCAGAGCTTACAAAGAAAAACAAGTGGAAATCAGGCATTTTTGTGATTAAACATTGAGAAGCTTCTCCAGCCCATGCTTGGCTGAAATTACTCAGGAGTTGTATTCAGTGATCCTTATGTATCTCTCCCAATGCAGGATATTCAGTGATTCTATGATGCTCTTTCCCAAACTTTTTCCTTGTTTCTGAACAACCATAGGTAAGTGGGTGGAGGTTGAGCACTGAAGGCAAAGCCTGGCTGAAGCTGCATGAGAGACATGAAGGCAGAAGAACACAGGGCATTGCACAGACCAGAGCCTGGTGTTCAGTGACTGATTTGTTTCTATTGTCCAAGTGAAAAAAAATGGTAAAATAGTTTGGCAACAAGTTTGCAGGAGTGGAATTAGGGCTGTAAGTCCCCTGCGACTTCTCTGCAATCATGTGTATGGTCCAGCCCAGCTGTTAGCATTCAGGAACACATAATCACGAGAAATGATTATATGCAGGTGTTTTATTGAAGAGCTCTGGGTGTCAGGGGTACAGACCCAAATCTGACTCTGACATAGGTTCGGGATGGATATGCTTTTATATTCTATCATTATATAACTTTCATGTTAATTATTTAACTTATATTGTTCTATAATATACATAGATTTCAGCCAAGCATAGCCACCTTAGACTAGGAACATACAGTTTCTCATTGTTCTTCTTATGATTATACAATAATTATTTTAATTACTACTACTTGCACAGGTAAAACACAAGGCTTAACATTTCAGAGTTTATCTTAGCATTTTCTAGGGCACCACTATCACAGCCACGCATGACTGGAAGAGCAGATTCCAATATGTAAAGAAAATCTCATCATAATTTCTTTACTAAATCTGTGTGCCAGAGAGAAAAACAGCCAAGCATGTCAGAACCACTCTCAGGGCTCTTCAAGGTGCAAAACCATTGTAATGGCATTGCAAGATGGTCTTGAGAAATAGATTGTTGATAGCACTTCAGAGCTGTCTCCTGAGTGGGTCCTTGCACAACAGTGTCATTATGCTGAGGTAAGAACCTAGAACTGCTGTGTCAGCAACATCTTGAGAGATGCAATAGGGCTCCTGTTTGAAACTGGGATGAAAACTGAGCTGGATCCATGGGTTTTAATCCCATTCAGAGGCTTTGCAGTACATCCAGGGGCATCATCAACTCACAGGATTGCTCTGCCTTAGCCACAACATAAAGTTGTGATTTTTCTGTGCTTTACTGGGGAACACCATCATGCAGACCTGATCAGAACCACAAATCCTGGGTTTCCAGACCTGACAAGGTGGGAGTGACATGTATTTCTAGTGAATTTGGGTTTAGCTTTAGGTCTCAACCCACCTATGAGTGCTGTACTCCCTTATATTAGACATCCACAAAGGTGTTGGTGGCATAGCAAGGTCAAAAACCCTCCCTAATTAATTTTCTGATTAAGCAAATTCTCAGTGTCCTGGAATTGTTTGCTAGTGGTCTCATCTAGGCACCATATGCTGTGTCTTTTGCTCCCAATGCTCCCTGTTTTTTAGACATAAGACAGTAGGTTTGGAATGGATATCAGGAAAAAATTTTCCTGTGAGGTTGGTGAGGCCCTGGTACAGGTTGCCCAGAGAAGCTGTGGCTGCCCCATCCCTGCAAGTGCTCAAGGCCAGGCTGAACGGGGCTTGGAGCACCCTAGGATAGAGGAAGGTGTCCCTGCTCATGGCAGGTAGAATGAGATGTACTTTATTATCCCTTCCAATCCAAATTGTTCCATGATTCCATAACATCCTGCTCACAGCGAGGTGTTTCCAGCAGCATCTTCTCCACTAAGATGCAGAATTAAGCACCAGTTGTGGCACAGTGAATTTTTGGCTGTTTACAGTCCAGAAAAATTAGTCCAGCTGGCAGAGTCTGGTGGCTGAAGTAACTTGGGCTGTGAGGAGTGGGTGATTTGTCCCCAAGGTTGGACAGCTGTGGAGAAGAACTTGGTCGTTCTCCTGTTGTACAGAGAGAGGGGCCATCAACTTCTTGTGCAGGTTCGCTTTCAATGAAGGCAGCATCGTTTGCATCCCTGCTGAGTGGAGCAGAACATTGCTGGAAGGTGGTGGTACAACTCCCACCTGCAGATACATGGCTCTCCAAAAACAGGCCGAGGGAGGTGGCTCTGGAGGAGTGGGAAGGCAGTAGCATTAACAGAAATATAGAAAAATGTTTTAAACATTTTGGTGCCTTACTGGTGTCCCAGCTTTGGGAAGAAGAGGGAAAAATCTTTCCAGGAGTGGGTAGCGCATCACTGCTCTATCTGCTCTGACATTCAACTACTTGCAGGTTACAACTCCTGGAGAAAATTCTGTGGGCTCTCACAGCCCTTTGGAGTGAAGTCACTTGGACACGTGTTGAGGAATTGAAACCTGGCAAGGGAATTCCTGAAGCTCTGTGGGACACCAAAGAATATTGACATCTGGATTGGGGCCCTTGCAGAGCCCTTTGTGAAAGGAGGCCGAGTGGGGCCTCTCATGGCCTGTCTCACTGGCATGCAGTTCAGGAACATTCATGATGGGGACAGGTAGGAGGGGAGCTGGGTATCCCAACCCCTGAGTATAGGGAGTCTGGAGTTTATGCAGATTTCTTCATGCAGATCTGAAAACTACAGATCCAATTCCAGTTGTTTGTTGCTTTTTTTTTTCAGTACTCCTTCAAAAGTTTCATTCTCTTTGTAGTCGTGTTCTTATTCCCTGTCTGATGGTTGAAATCCTGGGCTGAGATCCCTTCCCAGCAAAGTGATATCTCACTATTACTTCTTCCCTCCCCCAGTTCTGAACTGGAACCCTCTGCTCTGACATGTGGAAGTGCTTGATCTTTGCTTGTGATGGATGTGGTGTGTTGGGGTTTTCTTGTCAGCCAAAATCACTTCAGTAGTGCTGAGGTTTCAACACACCTGAATTCCTCCTCCTCCTCCTTGAGGTTGCTCAGGGGCTTCAGGTGCAGCAGTGAGTTAGATTCCCCATTTTAAGCTGGATTTGTGAAGCAAGATCCCTGTACCTGCCAGCAATATTGCCTGAAAATAGGATCACAACCCATGTTTCTGGGAAACAGTTCTGCTGAGAAAGACTTCGGATGAGCTTAAACTCCAGGATGAGGAGCTTAGGGTCAAACAGTCTGTTGTACATCTAGAAATCCTGTTCTTATGGCAGGAAACAAACCCTTTTCTAAAAAATTGAGTAATTACAGGGCTTGTTCCAATGTGGCACTCATTTGGCTGTAACCACAGCCTGTGCACAGTCTGTGCAGCCTTTCCTATTTGAAAGAGGGTACCTGTGCCTCATCTGAGGACAATTAATTCAATTACAGCTTTGTCACCTGTCCATGGCCAAAAGAAAAGCAAGGTAGTTGTGGGAATCCTTAAAATCAGAGGGTTTTGGGAAAGCTGCAAAAGGCAGGCCTCAGAAACAGCAGAACTGTGATTAGAGCTAAGCAGTAGCCATAAGATCTGTCAGCAGAAAAATTATAGAAGTAGAAAAGTACAGACAAATAGAACAGTGGTCTGGGTATTAACACTTGTCTAGAATAACTCCCTAAGCTGCAGAAAAGTTTTTCAAGTGAGATGTTAGGAAGTTCTAAGCTTAATAATGGAGCTCTGTACATTGTGTTTTAAGACTTACAAGCAGATCTTTTATTCAAAATAAGCAAGCATTGTTTTAACCGAAGGTACCTGTGCTTATAGTGGTTGGATGCAACCACTGTCAATATGCTTTTGCTTTGTGTGATTGGCCAAAAAACTTTTAAAGTGAGTTGTAACATTAAGTTCTTTGTCTGCTGCCTGGGACGTGAGCTGCTGGCATCTTCCCATTGTCATAATCATGGAATGAGACTGATGCTGGAAAATACAACAGCTTGAGACGCCTTGATTTGTACACAGACCCTGGCCAGCGAGAAATGGTGCCCGTGTGAGGATCAAACTCAAAACCTTCAGATTGTGAGACTGACACTTATCCAGTTGTCAAGTCAGGGCTCTTGATTTAAATAATAGAAATTCAAATTTGTTCTTGGCAGATGAAATTAGTGTTAATGGGAATTAACATTGTGGGAGTCGTCAATGTGAAGAAGGCAGAAGGCAAAAATCCGGTGGGTCTTCTTTCTCCTTCAGGTTTTGGTGGCAGGACCCTGGGGTTTTCACTCCTTGCCAGTGCTGTTCACTGGCCAAAATCTCCTTGTCACGAATAATATGTGACAATACCTACATCACTAAAGTATCAAGGAATATCTTCCAGGCTAATAGATTACCCCCACGGCTTTGTGAGCTGCAGTCAGATCCCAAAGCTGGACCTCAGACCCTGGAAATCAAAGAGCACAGAGGAGTAAGGTATGATCTGTAAACTGCAGCAGGTCCCGCCTGCAGACCCCTGAGAAAGCCAGACCCTGGAGTTTAAAACTGAGCTGCCTAACATGGAGCTGGAGCTGTGTGCCAGATACAGCTTTAGATGCTCCAGTTCAGTAGGTGTAGTTTGAGCGGCTCCTACAAAATGTGGATTTTCTGGCAGAGCAAGCCATGTGCCCTATTCTGGGAATTTTTTCTAACAAGGAAAGGCTGAGGAAGCTGGGGCTGCTCAGCCTGGAGAGGAGCCCCAACTGAGAGGGGCCCTCAGCCCTGAGTGTCCCTGAGTGTCCCTGTCTGTCCCTGGGTGTCCCTGTGTGCAGGGAGGGGCAGAGCAGGGCCCAGGCTCTGTCCCTGGGCAGGGACTGAGCCCAGAACTGCCCCTGCCCAGGAGGCACAACTCCTGCCCTGGGCAGTGCCCAGCCCTGAACAGGCTGCCCAGGGAGGGGCTGGAGTCTCCCTCAGTGGGGATACTGCAGAGCCCTGTGCACACAATGCTGTGCCCTGTGCTCTGGGATGGCCCCGCCTGAGCAGGGAGGTGGCACCAGGGACCCTCTGGGCTCCCTTCCAGCCTGAACTGTTCTGGAATTCTGGGATTTTTTTCTGATTAATAGACTTTCCATTTAGTTCTTCAGTATTGATGCCAGGGTTTACTTCATGGGAAACAATGCCCAGACTGGGAAGGGTGCTCTCTCTGTCTGTCTGTCAAGATGCTGTTTATCAGCACATCCTTGTAAGGCCAAAAACAACTCAGCATTTGAAAATTAATTCCCAGTCTATGGAAGGGTTTCTGGTTTTGATTTCTGCTTGTACAGTTGTCACCTATTTTTACACTATTTCTCTCACCTGCCTTCAAGAGTTGTAAAATTCTTAAGATCTAACTCCTTCTAAAATACTCCCTGAAATCCCTGGGATGTAAATGTAGGGAAGAGTGGCTCTCCCTGGAGAAGGGTTGGCTGTTCCAGTGTATTTTTCCAAACAAAACATCCTTCCTTCCCCCTGAAAGTCAGGTCCTGCCACACTCTCATAATACCAGGTTTTGATCCCTCCTTTCCAGCCTAACCTGTGGAAACAAATCCCACAAGGTATCAGGGAGATATGGCAGGTTCTTATCTATTAACACAATGCTTTTTATCTCTTCTAGAAAAAGATTCTGGTGAATTTAAATGCTGAATGTTGAGGATTTCCCAGATGTTCAGACTTGGGAAGCTGCTGAGGTGGATTATTAATTTTTACCGTGTTTATGCTTTCACTGCCTGCAATGTTTGGGCATGGATCTGTCATTTGCTCAGCTTGATTTGCATGAAGCCTTTACAGTGGGATGCAACCCAGGAATAAAAGAACTTAATGAAGATATATCCCAGATCCTCTGAAATCACTCAGTAGCACAAAGCCAAGTGAAATGAGTTGTCCAGAGGCTGCTCCCAAATCACACCAGCTGCTGGCCATGGAACCATGCAATGCTTCACCAAGATTTACCGTCAAACACATTTTGGACCTTTCTTTTAAAATTTTCAACCCCCAAAGAATGATCTAGGCATTGGAATAACAGTAGATTTTTGTTCTCCATTTTTTTTTCTTTGAAAGAAACAAATTAATCAATTTTCAGAGAAAATGTACTAATGCCAGGAGAGAAATATACTAATGCCTCTGAGAGAAGAAGAAATAGTTGTCCTGCACCCCAAACACCCTGTCCTAACATGCCCTGTGTCAGGTTTTGCTCTGATATGGAAGGAAGAAATTTGGGTGAGAGTTTTCTCACTATTATTTCCCATAGTCCAGAATGCCCAGAACATCCTCTGATGTGACAGAAACCTGTGACAAGTTATTCCTGAGGTCTGGCATGAGCCAGAATGACTCAGCACTGGCCTGTAGAGCTGTGGGATGTGGCCTGGCAAAGATAAAAAAATCTGAATCTATTCTGGTTTCAATCCATTTTTTTCCCTTTTCCTGAAAGGGACCAAACCCACTTTCTCCTCCCTCTGTAGTCTGGTATATTCCTGTTATTGCTTAATAAATTGCAATTTTGGGTTGAGGCCAAAATGTTCTTTACATTTCATAAAAGGTGCAGCAACCACATGTGAGTGGAGGATGGTGGTAGTTTTTCTGTGGGAATATTGGGAAAGGGCAGTTCCAGAAGCTGTGTGTTCGTAATGAAAGAAGGTATTTCTTGCTGAAGCCTCTGACCCCAACTCCTGTGTGAAAGTCAGCACTGCTGGGTGGAAGGTATTGACTGGGGTGTCCCAGTCTCTCCAGCTCTGGTTTGCAACTCCTGGTTGTCTAATTGTGACATAGCCCTGTGTCTGCTCAGCCCATCTGGGACAGAGTATCATTCATTACCTGTTGATTCCTCTGGGGGAGGATGTGACTGGCTCAAAATCGCCCACAACCCCTCTGTGTGCACTGAGCACAGACAGTTGATTTTTTTCTTTTTAGCTAAGCTGAAATTTGGACAATTTGACTTACTTTATCAACTTAATCAAACATGCAACGCTGGTAAAGCAACATGGGGACTGTCCACAGGGTGCCTGGCATGTGCCCGCCTTGGCCAGTGGAGCTCCTGAGGTGGGGGCTGCCTCCTGCAGCAGCTGGGATGGGATGGTTTGTCCTGATCAGCCTCTGCTACTGGTTTCAGAAGGGCAGCTCTCCCTCACAGCTCTGTTGAGGCCTCATTCACTTTCTTTCCCACCAGCAGCCTCCCCCAGCTGTTTCAGCTCAGAACTGGATGTCCATCCTGAGTTCATCCTGTCAGGTCCTTCTCCCAGTGCCAACTGCATTTTTCCTCAGTGGATGGCCACCAAGGTTGTCACTGGGGTGCAGCACATGGGGTGCAGAGAAAGGCTGAGAAAGCTGGAATCTGCTCAGTCTGAAGAATGACAGTGGGAATGATTTATGTCTCTCTAAGGAGTAGCTGTGAAGGTGGACACTTCCAGGGGCTCACAGGGAAAGAACAAGAGGTAATAGATGCAAGTTACAACAAAGGAAGTAACCTTCAGACAAAGACAAACATTATTCCCTGTGATAGTGGTGTGATGCAGACACAGGGATGAGAGAAATCTTGGGATCTCCAATCTTGGGTATTCTTCCAAACTGTCTAGGCCTTGAGCAAGCTCTCTGAATTTTCTGTTAGCCCTGCTGTGAGTAGCTGGTTGACCTGCCAACCTCCTGATGTCCTTCTCCACTCCAGTTTTCCTGTGATTTACAGTGATGAACTGTTGTACTTCCTAGCCAGAGTTCACCTGGCTGGGCTCTAAGCTATCCCATGTATGCAAGTCCTGCAGCCCAGGCTGTTGGATTCTTTTCTGTCAGGCCTGTCTTGATACCACAGAAATCTTGATGAGGCAGAACACCTTTTCTTGTAAAACCTCCTTTCTTGTCATTACAAGCACTTCCAGCCATGCCTTTGCTCATAAATTGGTCTCTGAAGGAAATATGTGCCTTGTAAAACTGAGGGCTATGTAGATTCATTGTGAAGCTGCAGCCAGAGCATCATAAACAGTTTCCTCAGTCTTGATGAACTTTCTCTAATATTGTTACCCTGGAATCCCTCTGAAGGTTTTAGTATCAATGTTAATGCCTCTAAGTGAGGAGTAAGGGATGAATTCCCTTTTGACCTGTTCACCTGGAGGCTGGTGACTGATGCTGTCCTTGGCCAGACCCAACACTGCCCTTTGATAACTTATCATAGAAACATGGAATATCCTGAGTTGGAAAGTCCAGCTTCTGGCCCTGCACAGACTCCCCAGCAGTCCCACCGTGTGCCTGAGAGCATTGCCCAAACGGTCCTGGAGCTCTGCCAGCCTTGGGGCCATGTGCATTCCCTGAGGAGCCTGTTCAGCACCCTCTGGGGGAAGAACCTTTCCTGATATCCAACTAAACCCCCCAACACAACTCCAGCTATTCCCTCGGGTCCTGTCCCTGGTTACCAGAGAGAAGAAGTTGGTTTCTGCCCCTCTGCTTGTTCCAATCTGTTTCAGAGTAGATATTTATGCCAGCAATTTTCAGTGGGAATCACTCCCATTTCAGGATCCAGTCCTCATATTTTGTGTTGGAACCATTGCTTTGCATTTGGAAGTCAGTGTAATCTTCAGCTTCACCAGTTCCTCTCTCTCACACATCGCTGTGCTGACAACAGTCCATCCTCTTCTGAGCCTTCATATGGTGAACAAGACAATTTTCTGGGCCTTTTCCCACCACATTTTCCCACAAAGGATCACTTGCCCTGCCTCCCCTCTCTCTTCTGGCCAATGCGTGGCTGAGCAGATCTGGGGAGTGGGAGAGTCATTAAAACTTGACGACAAAAGCTCACACTGTGAGAAAGTCCCTCGTCTCCCTATCTCAGATTCACTTAAATTAAGCCAGGTTCTGGAAAAGGTGCAAAGACCCAGGGGCAGAAGGGAGTCAACTGGGCATGGACACACTTGGTCTGAAGATTGGGATCTTCATTAGAGCTGCAATTTCTGGAAACACCTTGCAGGTTAGGCAAGAGCCGACTGCTTCTGAAATTGGAGCAGGATGGATCCAGGTGCTGGGGATCCTTGCAACGGGAGAAAATTACAGCTGCAGACTTTTGTATCTGTGGGTTTGGAGCCTGAATGTTGTGTTGGATCTGAGCTGCCTGTCTGTCCATGGTGAATTGGGAATGTCCTTGGCTTTCTCCATACTCATCAGAGACACTTACCAGCTGTTGGAATCAGAAACCTCCTTACTCTGCAACACTTCCTGACAGGAGGGGGCAGCCAGGGGGAATCTGGGCTCTGCTCCCAGAGAACAGGGATAGGAGGAGAGGGAACGGCTTCAAGTTACACCAGGGGAGGTTCAGGTTGGACATCAGGAGGAATTTCTTCTTGGAAAGAGTTGTCAGACACAGGAAGGGGCAGCCCAGGGCAGTGGTGGAATTCCTCTCCCTGGAGGTGTCCAAGGAAGGACCTGACATGGCACTCAGTGCCCTAGGCCAGTGACAAGGAGGGGGGATCAGTCACAGGTTGGATTCAATGATCCTGGAGGTATTTTCCAACCTCAGTGTTTCTGTGAAGTCATTGAAAATTGCTGACAGTGACTTAAAATGAACCTTTTCAGTGGTCTGTGAACTGTTGTGAACTTGCAGACTTCCTTGTACCTGACATTCTGGGTGGGTGCAGAGTTGTGTCAAAGATTTCTTCTACAGCAGGAGCCTCACAACAGCACCCTGGTTTGGAAACCACTGCCATTAGTGCAGGGCAGCCATTCCATTCCTTTCACTGGTTTTACATTTTAGGAACCTCTTTCTGGAAAGTCAGGATGAACCAGTTGTGCATAAAATCAACCTCCTCCCAGTTGCAAAAGGCCACAATTTTGTGCAGATGAGATACAGGAAAGGTTGACAGATATGGAAAGGTAACTGTTTGCTGGGTCAAACCTTGAAGAAGCAGAAAGAAGCCAAGGTTTTTCTCTAAGCAACGACTCCCCCAGAGACCTGGTCTCTGCAAGCACCAGTTCAGAGGGTCCCAGTGTGCTCACATGGAGCTCTTGTAGTATCTATGTGCTGGTGCAGGGACAGTTCAGAAGCTGTGGAGAAGCTCTTTGCTTTGGCTGCCTCTCCTGTGGTTGCAGGGAAGCCTTGGGAGAGCTGAGAGGTGAGGCTGCAGTCACCTCTCTTGTTTTCCAATGAAAATCAGGAGAAGAAGGGTCTGTGGCTAAGCCAGAGGAGCAGGGAGCACAGGCAGTGTCTTTCTATATTATTATGTCTTTCCTCAGTTTCTTCAGGAGATATCACTGAGTCTTGCCCATTTTACTGTTTTAAGGATTTGACTTAGTTCGTTAGGTTTTAGGTGATGGTCATTGTGGTTTTATGGGTCCTTGGGCTATTCCCTTTTGAGAATCTGCAGCTCTCAGACCTGGCTGGAATTGAGAATCATTGTTCCTTTGAAGTGCCAGCTGCTAGAGCAAGGGCTGGTGTGCAGATGATGAATCATGAAACATTTGTTTTTCAGCCCAGTCATTCTGGCTATTGCAAAGTTCCTTTTCAAGCAGTTGTTTTAGGAGATGAAATGCAGTTGGAGCAGTCCCAGGTTATATCTGCATTTTCCTGATTTACTCCTTGCTTATGCAGGTGCTGTCTGAACATGCATGTGCCTCTTGCCAGGAAAACATTGGGAGTCACTGCTCTTGCTGGTTTATTTTAGGTGTTTTTTTTTTTTTTTTTCTTTTTTTTTTTTTTTTCTTGGTCCCTCCAGTGCGGTCTGACTGCTCAGGTCACTGTTTTTCTCTTTCTCCCCTGAAAATACTGATTTCTGATTTCCTGGACATCTTGCAGCCAGCTTGCTTGGTGAAGATCAATGTTTGCAAAAAGTGAGACAGCCTGGGGTCATAGAGTCAAGGAATCATGGACTGGTTTGGGCTGGAATGGACTTAAATATCATCCAGTTCCACCCCTGCCATGGGCAGGGACACCTTCCACTGTCCCAGCTTGCTCCACGCCCCAACCTGGTCTTGGGCACTTCCAGAGATGAGGCAGCCACAGCTTCTCTGGGCAGGGCTTGTGCTGTCCGATACATCCTGCTCTTCCCCAATAAAGATTTTCTTAAAATTCCTCAGGGTTCCTATTCCCAAAGGCCCCTGAAGGGGCTCTCCAAGCACTGCCAGCCCAACAGCCTCTGCACACAGACAGCTTTGCTGCTGTGTTTGCCCTGTTGCCATTCAGCTCTCCCGGAGCTCTTGCAGTGCAGTTGCTAAACCAGCTTCCCACAGTGAGTGCAGCTCCCAGCAGAGAGCACAGCTTGGCTGAAGCCTCACTGCCAAACCTCATTCCAGCTTTGCACCACCCACACACAGCTGATGGAGGGAGTCTCACCTCTGCTCTACATCACCAGCTGCTCGTGACTCGTTCACTGCTCTGCTCAACACGCTCTGGGCTGGAAGGATGGAGCTTTTCCTCCTTCACTACCCCTTTACCTGTCTGCTCATTGCCTTTCTAGTCCTTTACCACGTGAAACCTGCATTCAGATTCTTCTGCAAGATGACCTTCTATAAGTTATGGCTCTTCACCATAAGTATTGGGGTTGCCATCCTCAGTATTCCTCGTGGACGTAATGTGGACAACATGATGTAAGTTGTCTGTGGCTCCTTTCTGCCCTGAGCATTGATAGAGTCCGCTCTATCCAGTGCTTTGATTTAGAGGGTCCTGGGGGTGTGCTGTGGAGGGGAGGGATCAGTTTTATATTGATCTGGGGAGATGACAGACTCTGTAATTCAGAGAAGTGGTGTGGGTTTTTATACTGGTTTGGGGTTGATAAAAATAATAACAAATTAGGGAAAGAAAGGATGTAAAAGGTGACATATATTTGCCAAAGCAGGTAATGCCAACAACTTGGATGTAATACAAATTGCTATTTTTACTAGAGCTCTTTCATCTGGTCTTTGGAGCTTTATTTCCCTCTTCCCCATGGCTAAGCACTCTATTACTAACTTGTGTTGAGAAAGCCACTCCAGGGGCTCTTCCCATTCTCTACTCTGAGCCAGTGCACACCTGAGACATCACCACGGTGCAGTGCTGGCCCCTGCATGGGCACTGGTGTTCCCATCAGCTCAGTGACAGCCTGGTGTCCCAGGTCTGGCAGTCCCCCAGCCCATCCCATAGCTGCCCATCCTATCTCTCTAAGTTCTGTTCAGACTCTAAGACGTGGTCTCACCTGGAGGCTGCATGGGCTGTTCAGGAGTGATCAGTGGTGGCAATCAGGTACCTGGGCTGAGTGTGGATAAAAAGAGGACTCTGCTACACGCCAGCACAGTGCTTGAACCCTCCTGAAGTGCTGCAGAAGCAGGACTTACTATTCCATTTTATGCTTCAGTGGGAATTCATATCTCCTAACTGAGTATCAGCCTTTTGCTTTGAGAAATTTTGTTCACCTCTTAACTTTGGTGCCTGATTTTGTTTTTCCGGATGTTATTTTAGCAATATCTCTTCAAATAGGATTCCCAGCATTGCAGCCTAATGTCACCTAAAGGCAAATCCCTCTCTTTCCACAGCCAGCAGGGTTAGGCACAGGCTTACTGCAGCCTGTATTCCCAACCCAGCAAGGTGGGGAGGAAAGCAGAGTACAAAGGTGTGCTGTGAATCTGGTAGTATTAGCTAATATTTGGTTGATCTGTGGAACTTCTGAAGCTGTAGTTGCTGGGTCATTGGTCATGTATGGCTTGAGGGAAACCTACAAGGTGTATTTTTCTTCTGTAATTAAATAATTAGCTGTAGAGGGACACTAATTGTTCTCCAAGTCATGGTCAAAGCTGTGTCAGTGGAAAACCAGCAGAAGCAGAGTGTGAGGTGGGCTGGTTTGGATGCAAAGTCCTAAATGGTCCTAAATGGTCAACATCTCTTTGGCTAATTTCCACTCTTCTTTTCCAGGTTTTTGCGCATATTGACTGTGCCACTCAAATACATCTTTGGCATTCAGATAGTGGTGAAGGGCAAGGAGAACCTCAGGACTAAGAAACCTTTTGTCCTGGTGCTGAATCACCAGACCTCCCTTGACATCATGGGTATGTAGTGATCCTGCCTCCTCCAGGCAGGCAGGAGGGCAGGAGTGGCTGCTACAGAGCCCTTCACCAGCCAGCCCCAAGCCAGGGCTGGTCTCCAGGGCGTCAGAGGCATTTTCAAGCTACATCAGCTTCACTCTCTCCAAGGGAATGGGGTCAAGGCTCTCAGCTGACCACAGCCCTCTCATAGCTGCTCTCCTTCAGTGCCAGTCCTGAGTGGATGGTCAGGAGACCCCCCAAAATTCCCCAGGGATTCTATGAAGCTTCAGGCATGGCACCCCCTAGAGCAGAGGGCTGTTGCCCAGAATCTAGAGGGACCCTGAGTGCAGATGACTATTTGTTCTGCCCTTGCTGTCCCCTTGCAGTGATGATGGAGATATTGCCAAGGCGCTGTGTGCCCATTGCAAAGAAGGAGATCCTGTACATGGGCACATTTGGCCTGGCCTGCTGGCTCGCAGGGGTCATCTTTATCGACCGCAAGAGGAGAGAAGAGTCCATTGGCACCCTGACAGAGGTGGCGCACTCCCTGCACAGGGACAATGTGAGTGGGAAGGAGTCCAATGAGGAGCCGCTGGAAAACAGAAATCTGAATGTGGGTGGAAAGAGATCTTTGTCTCTGGGCTGGGCACTGAGCAGAACAGAGTGAGAGCATCAGTGTGTTCTGTGCCCATGAATGCAGGTCAGGGGTACAGAGATAAGCCCCAGGGCACCATCCCTCTGCAGTGGCTTAGAATTGTACCTGGAGGTCCTTCTACCCTAATGTCTTCTCCTCCCTGCAGTTGCGTGTCTTGATCTTCCCTGAAGGAACTCGCAACCATGGTGGGTCCATGTTGCCCTTCAAACGTGGGGCTTTCCAGCTGGCTGTGAAAGCCCAGGTGAGACGCACCTTCCTTCTGCCCCTGGAGGGCTATTTGCCTCCTGTACTGGTCCCTGGCTTCCCTATGGATTGCGAACATATCCAGGAGCCCTCAGGGTTTGCAGGTGGCACAGGAGGGGTCTGTCTCAGAAACAGAGAGACAAGTGGAAAACCTTTGTTACAGCTTGGGATAAAAGTGGGGGGACCTTGACAAGAGCCCTGGACCTCCAAAGGGAAGTTTCTGCTGAACTGGCCTCTTTAGACAGAAATTTGACAATCCACTGTTGGCCTAAATACAGAGATGAAAATACAAAATCCAATGGTGAGGACATGGGGCGATACAGTTAAATGATCTAATTATTCAAATAATCATCTCAGTGTCTGCTGTGACACTGATGGTGATAATTATCAACATGGTGCAGAATTCATTAGTTGAATTTTGGAGAAAGGAAAAGGAGATGTGCATATTCACTGCAGACTACCTTCCCTCCAGGTCCCCATTATTCCTGCAGTGTTGTCGTCCTACAACAACTTCTACAACCAGAAGGAGAAGAAATTTACACCAGGTGAGGATGACCTGGAGCAAATAATGGTCCAGGTGGTGGTGCAAGCTCAGTCCTTGGAGCTATGACCGGGGTGGGCAGAGGACCACGTGTAATATGGCGACGGCACCCAGAAAACAGCTGTTTCTGTCTTCTTGGGAAGAAATGGGACATTTCAGGCATCACTTTTTCCTCTCCCCTTGGATTCTCACTGCTTGTCCAATACCTGTCCAAGAGAACTTGGAGAAGCAGCAGAGTCCTGGGGCAGGTCCTGCCCCTGACTCCCCCCCCACCCCCGCCCCCCGACTGCCCTTGGATCTGCAGGTGCATGGAGAGCTAGGAAACATTTATGGTAACAAAAATTTCTACTGGCCACTGATACAATTTTAGGGAAAAAAATAACACAGGTCTTGGACTTCAGAAGGAAAATGCAGGAAAAAATGGTACAAATGCCAATAGAGAAAAGTAACCCATCATGTTCCTTCTCTCCCTAAGATGCCACCCACCTTAAAATGGACTTCTGCCACTTGCCACTCTTTCCCAGGCCATCCCTGGTGTTCCCTGAGGAGACAATCTGCATCTGAAATTCTCATTCCTCCCATTGTTGTGCCTGGGTGTAGTCATTCCCTTACAGGCAGACACCTGGAAGGAGAGAGTAGTGCAAATGATAAATATGGAATTGCGTTTCCAGTCATCTTTCACCTGCTGGTTTTATCCTCTCCCTGTTCACACGCAAAAGTTTTTTGGATCTGGAAGTGTTCCCCCACTTGAGGGTCAATAGGACCATGACCAGGGATTCTGCCAGACTTTTACTTTCCTTTCACATCCGTGCTCTGGGAAATCTGAGAATAACCTCATGGGGAGGGATCTTGGAAGAAGCTGAACATTTTGCTTTAAGTGAGGCCAGGTCTAAAGACAGATGAGTTAGCTTTGTGACTAATCCACAAAATGTTGTATTAACTCCAAGGATGGAGATTCCAAGAATTCCCTGAGCTATTTAGGAAAGACTTTTTGCAATTACATGTATATTTGCCTCTATACAACTTCAGTCACCCTGGGAATTCATGGTTAGCTAATTCCATGCTCAGCAGATCTCAGAGCCATTTTCCAAGTGGCTGTTAAACAGTCAGGACCTGAACTGCTGAAGGAAGAACCCTAGTTAGTTTTCCTTGTACTTTCCCATTTTGCCCATCTGGAAGTTTTGCCAGAGCTGATTCTGAAGATGGTGGTCAAGATTCCAGCACACTGAGCAGCTCCATGGGTCAGGACAGCTCCCTGTGTCCACAGTGCTCTGGGTGTGCTGAGGAGCCTCTTGGAAGCCTGGCTCTGTGTCTGCTGTTGGACACTGTCATTCATGGAACATGTCTGGTGCTTGCTGGAGGTCTGTTCCCAAGAGACCTGGATTTTCAGCACAGCCTTGTCATCACTCTGCTCTTTTAGTAGGAGCAAGTGAAGTGAGGTACCAGCCTGGCTTTGGGTGTAAGATGTGCAGGCAGGTAACACAGAATTATGGAATCACAGAAGGGTTTAGGTTGGAAGGGACTTGCAGCTCCTTTCATTCCCCCTTATCATGGGCAAGGACATCTTCCACTAGACAAGATTGCTCCAAGCCCCATCCAACATGGCAAACCGTTTTCTTTTGTGAAGTTCTTCTCTAAAGCTTGTTTTGCCTCCTTCCCACAGCTCTGTTGCCAGGACTGCTGGATTTCTTTCCAGGCACACGTGTTAAGCCATGCAAGAACATTATAACACAACACAGACTCTCCACAGATCCCCAGGTTCCTGTCTGTGCAGGCACTGTCTTGTCTCCACTGGCCCAAAACGGGGAACTCTTGGTGCCAGTACAGAAGAGCATGATGGCAGCTCCCCAGTATGTTCTTCCAGTTTACACCAGTCCATTGGTTAGGTGCTTCCCCAGAGAAACCTAACATACCATGGAATCCTGGCCACAGTTTCTCTCATCCCAAAGCGTGTTTCTGGAAGGAGGGACCGTGCTAAATTTGGTATTCATAGACAGAGCACAGCCAGTTTGGATGTGTTGTATTAAACATCTTTTTGCCCGTGATCTAGACAGACCCTGCAACCTTTCCACTGTGAAAACCCATCCTATATGAAACCCATCCTATACTGCATTGTGTTGGAGAAGAGATTCACCTCTTTCCATGTTTATGATTCATATGTTCTCAGTGGACGGGAAAAGCCCAGGTTGGGTTTTTGCTGTGTACATTTGGGATGTGACTGGGCTCCCACTCCACTGGGGTGGAAATGAGAGCATTTCCTTGGTTGGCACCAACCCTCCTGCTGTACTGCCTCTAGCTCTTCTATACCACTCATGAGGGTTTTTTTCCCCATCTCACCTTCTTCCAGGAAAGATGACCATCCAGATCCTGCCAGAAGTGGAGACGCTGGGCCTGGGCCCGGACGATGTTCCCAAGCTGACGGAGCAGGTCCGTGACTCCATGCTCTCTGCCTACCAGGGGATATCGGGAATGACAAATGGAGCTTCCCATTAGCGATCCAATCTTCCAGCTCCATCTGTGTCTGCCACAGTGCAGGGGAGGCCATGACAACCACAGGAAGGTCTGGCAGCAGAGACGACTGTGGATTGTGACACTGACAAACCAGAGACAGGCAAAACATCCACCAAGAAGAGAAGCTTCCAATGGGAATGTTCTTGTGTTCCTCCTAGAGAACTGTGCCACCCAGCGAGAGAGACACGCAATGGACAGCTGGACATTTCTGTGTAATCATATTGCTGAGAATGTCCCACCAGCTGGACCCCAGAGCTGACCCCTTCCTGTGATCATTGCTGCCTGCTTATAACCACCTTTCCCTGTTCAGATCCACCAAGGTGGAGGTATTGATCCCAAGCCTGTGACCATGCTGCCCGGGAAGTGGCTGTCTTGGAGTTTGAGGGTTGCCCACATTTCCCTGTAATACACTCAGGAGAAGGTGCTGTTTTCTTCCTCTTCTATGGAGGATTTGGGAGGTACCTCTGCCATGAGAGACAGAACCAAGGCAGCTTTGGGAGAGGGGAATTAAAGACCTTACAGGTGTCTACAGGGATTGGTGGTTTCTTTGGCATATTTAGCCTTCCTTTTAAGCTGTGGAAGATTTTATTTTCAGGGCTGAGCACATCTTCAAAGTGCAAGAGGGACATGTCTGGGGGCTCAGAAACCAGAGGCAAATCGCAGGAGTATGCTGCCTAATATCCTTGCTATGCCCAGATGGAATCATCATCCCTGGAACTGTCAAAAGATGTGTGTATCTGGTGCTTAGGGACATGGTTTAGTTGTTGACCTGGCTGTGCTGGACTCTATGATCTTGGAGTGCTTTTCCAGCCTTACTGGTTCTGCAGTTCTGTGACGATTCTATGATAACCTCATGATTTTTAGCACAACCTTTATATCTTTCAACTCAAACACACACTGGGAGCTGCAGCTCCCAATTTCTGAGTCCAGCCTTCTGTCTTCTCTGTCAGAGGATGCCCACCAGCCACGATGTGATTTGCTTTTTTGTGCTGGTATGTTTAGCTATGAACCATAGCCAAAGACTGTTTTGGACACAGGTCTGATTAACACAGAATCACACACAGATTCATAGAATCGTTTAGGTTGGAAAAGCCCTCTAGGATCATGGACTCCAACCTGTGAGTGATCCTCACCTTCTCAACCAGCCCAGAGCACTGAGTGCCACATCCAGTCCTTCCTTGGGCACCTCCAGGGATGGGGACTCTACCACCTCCCTGAGCCCCTTCCAGGGCTTGACCACCCTTTCCAAGAAGAAATTCCTCCTGGTGTCCACCCTGAGGCTCCCCAGGCGCAGCCTGAGGCCGTTCCCTCTCCTCCTGTCCCTGTTCCCTGGGAGCAGAGCCCAACCCCCTGGCTGTCCCCTCCTGTCAGGAGCTGTGCAGAACCACAAGGTCCCCCGTGGGCCTCCTTTTCTCCAGGCTGACCCCCTTTCCAGCTCCATCAGCTGCTCCTGGGGCTCCAGA
Source organism: Haemorhous mexicanus (assembly GCF_027477595.1). Classification (NCBI taxonomy): domain Eukaryota; kingdom Metazoa; phylum Chordata; class Aves; order Passeriformes; family Fringillidae; genus Haemorhous; species Haemorhous mexicanus. The sequence goes on along the minus strand of NC_082362.1, from coordinate 474,887 downwards.
CCCTTCCCCAGCTCCATCATCTTCTCTGGACATGCTCCAGCCTTTCAATGTCTTTCTTGCAGTGAGAGGCCCAAAACTGAATGCAGAATTTGAGGTGAGGCCTCAGCAGTGCTATCAGATGGGGATAGGCACTGCCCTGATCATGCTGGTCACAGTGTGTCTGGCACAGCCCAGGTGCCATTGGACTCTTGCCCACCTGGACACACTTGGGATCTTGTTCAGCCAGTGTCAACCAGCTCCCCCAGGCCCTTTTTTAATGGAAAGATTTCCAAACCCTCTGCCCTCAGACTGTCATTCATGCCAACTGTAGGTGAGTGCACAAGGATGTGTTTTATTACTGCCCAGAATACCCAAACCACGCAGATTCACTGTAGGATTTAAATAAAACTTGTTTCAAGGCTTCAAGATGCAGCTGCCATGCTTCAGTGACTTCAAAGGCTGAAATCTCACTGCTGATTAGAAGCAGCCTAAACAGCTCCTTCTCTTGTGCAAAATCAGGAGATTGGGAATGTTTTGGTGAAGATTACATGAATGAGCTGATTTCTGAGCAGGTAAAAGGATAAGGAGTTTGATTTTGCAATGCAAGTATGCCAGCCTTCAGGTTTGACACCCATTCAGGATGGGAAGTAAAAAATCTTGTCATAATTACACTTTTAGAGAGTCAGAAAGCCTCTGATCAATTCTTTAGGGCAACAGAAAATAAAATATCATTGCCCTTTCATCTGAAGACTTACATTACTGGAAGTTTTCTTGAAAGAAATTATATTTTTTTAAAAATTGCATTACAGGAAGTAAAACAGTCTTGAGGTCCCCTCTGGGAAACCATGTGCTGATGTTTAGTCAACAGCAGCCAGCGGAGCCTGATGTCCAGGCAGGAGTTTCCCAGGAGCAGCTCAGTGCGACCATTAGGGGTTTCCAACGCTGGTCTGATGAGTAGGATTAGAAACTGTCAATAAAGCAAGAAAAAGCTGCTGAGAAGCATAAAGTCTTCCCTGGACACACCATTTTTGTCCACCTTTTTCTCATCCCTGTATCCTTGCACCTCTGAGACACCATGGTGCTTCCAGCCTTAGAATGAGTGGTTTGGTGGCACACCACCATGGGGCAACTCCTGCCGAATTTACACCGCCGACAATGTGCGCGGTGCAGCTTTCAGATGTCGCAGCCCACCAGCCGCCCACCAGCATTGAACCGCTCCTGAGAGCATTGGCTCTTTTGGATTTTATTTGGTTCCTGACAGCTCCAGCACCCTTGTGTGAGCATGCCGACTTTTGTCCGGCGGTGCTCCTGGGGGAAGAAGGCACAACCACTTTTTGCAGCGAAAAGGGACACCATCTGGACTGAGGACCTTCACTGCTGGTTTTTTTTCCTGAGGTCAACAGTTGGGTGAGTCTCTCCTGGTGGCGTGGGACAGACCTGGCTAGGGGGGCTCCTCGTAGGCAGCTTCGTTCCCAGAGGTGAGGGGACGCGCGGCGCGCAGCGCAAGAGGTGTGCTGCTGTTGGCTCTCCGGAACCTTCTCGGTTTTTTTTCCTCTGTTTCCAGCAGTGAGTGGGTGGAAGTTTGCTAGGTCGGCAGCTTGGGGCACGGCTGTCTACCCAGCAGAGAGAAGTTTATTCCCAAGATGTGGGTATCCTGGCGGGGGGTGGGGGGGGGGGGGTAGGAAAGTTTTCTAAAAGTTTAGTTAAAGGGTTTGTTCACTGGATGTTTCTTAAGTTCCCTCACGCTACTGTTGAAGAGGTCAAGAATGAGAAGTTTTGGAAAGCTGTGGGTTGTTTACTAACAGAAAGCACAAAAAAGAGGGACCCTGCTGTGAAGGAGGGATTTATGAGGTTGTTTCTTTTAATTTTTGAAATTGTGAAGAATACAGCTGCGAATCATGAGCTGGAAAGTAAAAAATGTCCCAGTTCCCCAGTTCTCTCTAAACCCTCGTACCTGCCTTCTTTTCCTACTCCTGCTTCTGCTCCGACACTGGGAAAGTCGGAGGGAGCAACCCATCCACAGCAGACGCAGGGCTGCTACCCTCTCCCTGGCTCCCCCCGCTTTCCTTGGTACCCTCACCATGGCAGTGATGGCCACACCGTCGGGGAATCTGTCCCTAAACCTCTTTCCAATCCCTTTATCCCCATAGATAACTCTGTAAATGTTCAAGGTCGCTTTGTTTCCCAAAACCCATTCCTTGCACATTCCAGAGAGGTGCCACAAGATGGCTGCTGCCTCGTGGCAGCCATCCCGATGTCTCAAAATGGCCACTGCCACGTGGCAACCGTTCCGGCGCCGAAAAATGGCTGCCACCTCGTGGCAAACTCTTCTTCTTCCCAGAATTCCTTCCTCCTCCTCCTCCCACCCCCCCCGCCACCCCCACCCCCGGACCCTGCCTTTCCATCCTCCTCTTCCCCTGCGATTTCTGCATTGCTGTCTCCTCCCAAATGTGATGGTGCAACCGCTCCTCCCATGTCACCTGACCCCTCCCCTCCTCCCGGCAGTACCATCGGCCCCGCCCCCTGCCCCACACTGCCTCCGCCCAGAGTTCCGCCCCTCACCCTCAGGGTGCCACCCTCCTGGTTCCTTTTTCCCATGCCCCACCCTCTGGTTCCCACGGTGATGCAGCAGCTGGGGGGGAGTGGACGGACAGGGAGGGGAGGGGACAGTGAGGCAGGATCCATTAAGTAATACAAAGCCTTTGTTTTCAGCTCCTGTTGTTTACAATAGGAACAGGCAGCATCCGCGGTATGAGCCACTTTCATATGATATTATCCGAGATCTCTGCAAGTCCAAACAAGAATTTGGCCCAAAAAAGCGAATTTTTTCAGAGCATTTTAAGAACTACCTTTTCAAAAACATTAATCCCTGTTGATATTAAATGTCTGTTTAGTTGTTTGCACCCCCCATCAGAGTATAAATTGTGGGAAAGGACTTGGAAAAGGTTAACAGAGGACCTCCTCCCAGAGATCCAAAAGAGTGAAGAATGTGCTGCCGATGCTGAGGGCCACCCAATTACAATCAGCCTTCTTATTGGTGAGCTTGATTGGAGCTTGGCACAAAAACAAGCAGCAGTGATTCCTAGAGAAGTCTGAAATATGATTACATCTACAGCTGAGCAAGCATTCTTTGGGATGCCTTCCAAAGAACCTGTGGTGCCTTATATTGCAATTAAACAAACACTTTCTGAACCATTTGTAGATTTTGTTGACTGAGTCAGAGCTGCGGTTGAGAGAAAGGTGGACAATCCTCAGCTACAAGAACAGATGATTTTAGACATTGTAACCACCAATGCTAACAAGATGTGTGGCAGAGTAATCCTAGCTCTTCCCACATCACCACTGCCGACCCTCGATCAGCTGATCGAGGAGTGCACATGCAAAGCCATGCTCGTCAGAGAGGACATCATTAGATCCAACCCAACATCAGAAAAGACTATGGCAGCAGTCTTCTCAGCTCCAGCAAGAACCACCTTCTCCACAAGACCTCCAAGATCACCGGGCTGCCGGGCATTGTTTTCATTGCGACCAAGATGATCATTTCATTCATCTCTGTCCTTTTCTAGGGAGGGCTCCCCAAGTGTGGGTGGAGATGTGAGGGGAGAAAAAGGTGATCAAGTTTCAAGTCACCACGCTCAAAAAACGTGAGCATTCAGCATAAGCAAGCCCCGCGCAAGGACCTAAATAGGGCGATTTGCGGGGTGCCAGTCACTTCTAAAAATAATTGCCAATTAACCACATCGGACTTTCATGAACCGTTCAGACTCAGACTAACTAACCCTATCTTTTATTCCAATCAGGACTGGCATGAGATTGGCACGGAGCCTGGACTTCTCCCACACATCCAGTAGGTAGAGGCCTACAGGCACATTCCATCACTGAATTGCAAGTACCTCGTTGTCAGGGACACAAAATACACTCCCTTCGGTGTTGAAGTCATTCCTGCAGTCCTTACACTTAACCCAGAACACTTCACCCTCATGACGCGCTGTGTCCATCCCCCCCTCCCTGCCAGAAGGCCAGATCATTGCACAAGCTATCCCAATACCCCGTTTTATGTGTGATGACCTGGACCTTTCTGTTTTCTACATCGAGGTGCTAGGAGAGGAAAAGCCCCATGTGTGGTGTAGCCTTAATAGCAAGGGGCATTCTATCCAACTTCAGGGGATGATGGACACGAGAGCAGACGTGACAGTCATTCCCCCACACAAATGGCCGCCACAATGGGAGTTGCAAGATGTGAATCGCTCAGTTCAAGGGATTAGGGGTCTTCAATCAGCCCGAAGATCTAAGAGCATAGTACAAATTATGGGGCCGAATGGGCAATTAGCGTCTATCCGCCCATTCATTTTAAATTCCACATTTACCCTGTGGGGGAGAGATGCCATGTCACAGTGGGGGGCAAAATTGGACTTGCTTGCTCCTCAGCCTTTTTAGGCACGGCCACTGCGGGACGCCCTACCTTGAAGCTGAATTGGCTTACTGATAAACCAGTCCAGGTAGGTCAGTGGCCACTCAACAAACAGAAATTAAAGGCACTCACTCAGATTGTGGAGGCAGAACTGGCCAAGGGCCATATATTAGAAACCAACAGCCCCTGGAACTCTCCTGTTTTTGTTATCAGAAATCACGGAGGTGACAGGTGGCGTCTCCTCCATGATCTGAGAAAAATAAGTGATGTCATCGAAGACATGGGATCTCTCCAACTAAGGATGCCTTCCCTATCTACGCTCCCACAAAATTGGAAATTGGCATTGACATAAAAGACTATTTCTTTTACATTCCTATTCACCCGGCTGAAGCGCCACGGTTTGCTTTCTCTGTGCCCTCCATCAACAGAGCTCCCATGAAGTGCTACTACTGGTGTGTTCTCCCGCAAGGGATGAAAAACAGTCCTAGTATCTGCCAGTGGTATGTCAGAAGAGTTCTGTCCCCAGTGTGCAAAAGGGAGAAAAAAAAGTATAATGTATCATTATATGGATGATGTTCTTATTTGTGCCCCTGACGACAACATGCTTGCATGTGCCTTAGAGGACACTATTGCAGCCTTATCAGGGGCAGGATTTGAGCTGCAAGAAGAGAAAGTCCAATGCCTTGGAGGTATCTGGGCCTTGAAATCACCAAACGCACCATCACACCCCAAAGAATCTTAATTAATGACAACCCCAAAACCATGAGAGACCTGCACCAACTTTATGATTTGTTAAACTGGATCAGGCCCTGGCTGGGGCTCACCATGAGGGAGCTGTCCCCTCTCTTCAACTTATTAAAAGTGGGGGAGAGCCTGGATTCCCCAAGGGCCTTGACTCAGGAGGCCAGGGCTGCACTCGAGAAGGTCCAGTCCACCATCGCAAGCAGGCAAGCCCAGCAGTGCCATGAGGATCTGCCCTTCAATTTCATAATCCTGGGTAGGTTACCACATCTCCATGGGTTGATTTTCCAATGGGACACGGACCAGAGGGACCCTCTCTTAATCATAGAGTGGGTGTTCCTCGGTCACCAGTTGTCCAAAAGCATCACCAAGCCACAAGAACTGCTGGCCCAGCTGATCATAAGGGCTAGGGCTCGCTTGTGCATGTTGGCAGGGTGTGATTTTGCATGTATCTACCTCCCCATCAAAACATCCATGGGGAGAATGGATTGTGAGACCTGGAAGCATTTGCTCCCTCAAAATGAGATTCTGCAATTCTCCCTAGATAGCTACATCGGACTAATTTCAATCAACCATCCGGCTCACAAATTATTTAACACTGAATTTAATCTGATCCCAAAAGAGATCCAAAGTTGTCAGCCACTCAAAGCTCTCACAGTTTTCACAGATGCATCTGGAGGATCCCACAAGTCAGTAATAACCTGGAAGGATCCTCAAACTCAGCTGTGGGTGGCCGATGTGAAGATCGTGGAGGGTTCTCCTCAAGTTGCTGAGCTGGACGTAGTTGTCTGAGCCTTTGAGGATTTTCAGAGCCTTTTAATTTGGTAACTGATTCGGCCTTTGTAGCAGGTGTAGTGTTCCAGGCAGAACATGCAGTAGTCAAAGAGGTCTCTAATCCTGCCATCTTTAGCTTGCTTTCGTGTTTATTACACCTAGTTTCCCACCGGGAGCAACCCTTTTTTGTGATGCATGTGAGATCACACACCGACCTCCCTGGGTTCATTGATGAGGGAAACCGCAGGGCGGATGCCCTGGCCGCACCTATACAGCTGGCTGGCCTTCCTAATATCTTCCAGCAGGCCAAGTTAAGCCACCAGCAGTTCCATCAAAATGCCCCAGGGCTGGTCCGCCAATTTCACCTTCGGCATGACCAAGCCAAAGCAATTGTGGACACATGCCCCAACTGTCAGAAGACAGCTTTACCATCATTGGGTTCTGGGGTGAACCCTAGAGGGCTCCGCAGTTGCGAGGTGTGGCAAACTGATGTCACTCATGTGCCCGAGTTTGGACGGTTCAAATACGTCCATGTATCCATGGACACTTTCACAGGGGCAGTCTTCGCCTCATCCCATGCTGGGGAAAAGGCAGCAGATGCTCAGAACCACCTAATGCATGCCTTTGCAGTTTTAGGAATCCCATCAGTTATCAAAACGGATAATGGCCCAGGTTATACCTCCAAGGCGTTTGGTGAGTTTTTACAGGAATGGGGGGTGCAACATCAGACGGGGATTCCACACTCTCCCACTGGTCAGGCTGTAATAGAAGGCCCTCACCAGACCTTAAAGCAAGTCCTCACCCGCCAGCAGGGAGATGTCCGAGCTCTGCCCCTACATCTCAGGCTCTGCAAGGCGCTCTTCACCATCAATTTCTTGAATTGTTCCTTTGACAGACCAGAGCCGCCAGTCCTGAGACACTTCCACCAGCACCAACACACAAGATTTAAGGAAAAACCACCTGTCCTTATCCGGGACCCAAACTCTGGAGAAATCCAGGGTCCGGTCCATCTCATCACTTGGGGACATGGGTACGCTTACGTGTCCATGCCCTCCGGTGTCAGATGGGTCCCTAAGAAATTTGTCAAATCCTGTACCCCAACAGGAACTGCCCAGGTGTCCCAGACCGTGACCCCCCCCATGGACAAGAAGATCCCAATGACTGCACTTTTGCGCAGAACCGAAAACATCGCAGGAGGGACAGCGACTCCTAATGCTACCCCATTTCCTTCTTCTCTGCCTTTTCCTTCAAGAACCTTGGTTGTTATGTTTACCTTAACATTCACTGCATGTTTTGTTTTCATTTCAGGCACCTGCCATGCTCCTCGCAATTGTCATCTATGGGCTCCAGTTCAAGGCCTTAAACCAGTCCTTGGTAGGTGTGTGGATTGTCCCACAGCCTCGAAAAAACGTCTGGGTGACCCTGGTCCATTCCCTGAACCAAAGCCATCTGTGCCTCTCCACTACAGCAGCAGACAATGCAATGTCAACCTGCCTGGTGGGGATTCCTTATCCAGGAGTCCCCTCTCGCCTTCTCTGAGGTCTGTGCACCCTAGGGCTCCTATCCCTGGCATCACCCAACATGACCCAAATTCCAATTCTGAGTGCTAAAACAAGCTCAAAAGTTGTCGAAAGGGGTGCAACTCAATTTGATAAGCATTGTGCCAGTGAAATTTATCATTGGGCCAAATCTAAGCATCTCACTGTATCCGTTTTTCTACCTTGGGCAGCAGCTGCTAAAGTTCTGAGTGAGCTGGGGAATCTTAAATGCTGGGTGTCTCGCCAGGTGAACTTAACATCTAGGGCCTTAAGCAACCTCTTAGAGGACAAGGAGGTAACCAGACGAGTGACCCTGCAGAGTAGGGCAGCCATCGATTTTCTGCTGCTGGCACACAGGTATGGATGTCAGAAGTTTGAGGGGCTGTGTGTTTTAATCTGTCATCTAAGAGCCAGTCGATCCACGCGTTCATCCAAGAAATCAAAGGCGCGGTGGGCAGTGTGCAGCAGGAAGGTGAGGACAGGTTTAAGAGCCTGTTCAGGAACTGGGGTCTTTCTGGGTGGATGCTGTCCCTCATAAAGGACATAAGCTACCTCATCATCCTTTTCCTGTTGTCCTTCTGCTTCTGTATCTTAGAACGAGTCATCACCTCCTCCCCCACAAAGCCTTCCTCAGCATCCAGGATTGCAGTGGCTGCCATAACAAGAAATAGTGGATGGCAGGAAAACCAGAAAACAGAGAGCACCAGGGTGTAAAAGAGACTGGACTTTGTTCTTTTTCACAGTGCCCTTCTTCTTCTTTTTAAAACAAAGAAGGGGGAGATGTGGCATCATATGTTTTTAGAATTAGTTATTCCTTTTGTAAGTTAATAATGGTTTGGTCCTCAGTTCCCCCCCCATGTACTTCCTTCACAATGGTTTCTCCCTAAGTTGTTTATTCCTTGTTGTCCCGCCAGTGGTTTGTCATTCAGAACATCCCTTGATGCCCTTATGAGTTTATTTCTTCCCTTTTGGTGCTGCTTACCCCCCCTTTCTGTCACAGTAACCACCCCCATTTATTTCGAGAATTTTCTGTGTCAACCATCCCTTATTTGATGTATGATTTGCTCCCGGGGTTTCTCCCCTCCGCTGTGTGATCCTCAGTGGCTTAGCTGTAACCCACGCTCCTCCCTGGGTCCTCGTTTATTGGTTAGCTTTGTGTCTCCTCCTATCACACCCACTCCCTTTATCTGTCCCTCCCCAAGCCCTCCTCCCTGACACCCGTCCCTGGCCCCGCCTGGGAAATAAAGCTCCTTGGTACCTACACGGGTGTTCACTTCTCCTTCCTTTATCTCGGGACTTCACAGCCACACTCCCGCCTGCGCCACCCGCGCCGCAGACGGTAACCACTACCCAGGGGTTCCAGGGAGGACCCAGGAGTGGCAGATCGTGTGGCCATCTTTGGCCATATTCCGGGAGCATCTAGCAGGCACCTGTCCAGCTCCGGTGGCTGCGGAAAGAGGCTACAGTTTGGGGAAAATTTCTTGATGTTTCAAAAGGTTAAACTTCTAACAACTACTTTTAGCCCTGGAATTTAACTCTTTCTGGGTTTGACAAATGCTTTGACTTCCCCCAAGCCTGATGAGAAAAGAGCCACAGGAAGCAGCTCAGCACATTTTAGTGACCATAAGAATATGATAAAAAAAGGAATGAAAAAACCTCTGTTGTATAGAGAGAAGGTAAGCTGGACTCAGGTCCTAAAGCATGGGTTGAAGCACCATAATTTAGCCTTTAAGTGCAAATATCTGTCTTAAACAACAGTCTTTCCCTCAAATAGTTACTCAAACTCAATACAGGAACTGCATGGAGATGCTTTGTTGTCTGTACCTTGCAGAAGGACAGTGTAGGTGATCCCCAGGTATTGTGATCATCCATAAATTGATTGTCAGAGGGAAAAATAATCCAGTCCAGTCCATTCTTCAAGTCTCTGTTCTCCCACATCATTTCAGTTGGGAGACCCCTAGTCAAAAGTGTTTTAGTAGGACACTGAGTGTCCACATCTTTGACAAAGACACTGTTTTTACTGTGGCACATCATAACCTTTGATCATGTGTGTTCAGCTATTGGTGTGTGAGGCCATACAGTGTCAAAACAACTCCAGATATACCTTAAACTGATTTAAAGCTTTGGGGAAGATGAGGAGAGAACAGGAGCTTGGAGCAGCACAGTAAGGCTTTGGTGCAGGTTGGCTAATGTTGCTTTTTCATCAACATCTTTCCTGTCAGAAAAGACTGGAATAAGGTCTTTAGAGGACACATTCCCAAGGTCCAGAACAGGCTGGATTTTGAGGGATTTCCCATCTGCTTCAAAGGAAGAGGCTGGGAATAAGGTAGGATGAAAGTGATGAATTGCCTGGAAACCCAGTTAACAGCACCTCTGCCTCCAGTGCTGAGTGTAGCTAAATGGACAGTCATCATCTTTTGGGGGTAGAATCACTGTGGAAACCTTAATTCTTTCTTTTTTTTTAGGTATGGAAAAGACCTGTTAGTGCATTTATTTTTTTTGACAGATCTTAGACCACTGGTACCTTTTGTGGCACTCTCAGGCTCATCTTTCCAGGATGAGAGGTCAAGCACCTCAATCTCTTGGCAATCAGTGAAGTCCTCAGGATAAGTGTTGATCTTGAACACATCCCTGGGTATCTTTTTGATATGAGTATTGTCACAGATCACCCTTGACATTGAGATTTTTCTCAATGCTTGCAACTGTTGTGGAGTGAAAACTCCCAGGTTTTCTTACCAGAATCTGCAATAAAATTTTCAGAAGCAGTTTATAATCTCTGGTTACTTGCTGAGATGGGAACCTGACCAAGGTGAGTCTGAATGGTGCTTAAACCACTTTCCCCAGGATCACCCCTTTAGAAAGAGGTGTCTTTAGTGTGGCCAGATCTGGGTTCTGCCAGTGCAGAGAGCCTGCCTCTTCCACACAGCATCAGCAGACTGCAGGGATGCAGGGATTTATGCCCTGAGAGCGAAAGTCACCTCAGGCTGAGGCCACAGCAGATCACCCATAATCTGGAGCTGGTACTCCTCAGCCACATTAATCTAGAGAAACAGGCTGACAAAAACAGTACTTTGGCAACTGGGCTAAAATGAAGGGATGAGCCTTGCTGGGAGCACTCACTGGAGTGTGGTAAATTGGTTGGATTAGTGTGTCACAGGAAATGTCAGCATTTCCCCCCTAAAAAATGCCACAGGGAATGTATCTCTCACCTGTTCCCCATCATGCAGGTTCCTGTTGCCTCCTGCTTGAGGCGTGGCATCCTGCATTGGGAACGGCACGGCAGCAACCCCTTTGCTACTTGGTCCAGTTACTCACATTCACCAATATGGTTGACGGTAAAAGGCGTTTATTAACCGTTGGGTAGGGGCTTTTATAGCAGGGGTCAACGGTACAAAGTAATGGTTAAGGGGGAGGGTCCCTGCCTGCCCGTGACATCGCGATATTTTGCGCACACCAATCTCCCACATTTCCTCCCCCCTTTATGATTAGTTAAAAACATGAAAAATGTAAAGGTTAAAACCGACAACTAACAAACATAGCAAACATATATAACTGGTAAAAATGTACCGAAACCGAACAATACAACAGAACCATAGCAAATTCGAACAAGCAAAATGTTAACTATCTCCAACTGGTTTGTAAAGAACAACACAAAACATCTTCTTAAACTTGTTTAAACTGTAAAGCCCAAAGTCAATGTCAGGGGCTTAACAAGCTGGAATCAAGGGTGACCAGTCATGGGATTTTGCAGGACTTCTTCCTCAGCTTTTGCCATCTTCACAGAGGTGCAGAAAACCTTTGGGCTGATCGTCGATTGTTCCATTCAAGTAGAGTCAGAACCTGGCCAGGGTTCCAACTCTATCCGATGGACACTACTTCATTCCATTCAAGCGGAGTCAGAACCTGGCCAGAGTTCAAACTCCGCTTGACAGACATCATTCTATCCATTCAAGTAGGGTCAGAACCTGGCCAGGGTTCCAACTCCACTTGATGGACGTTATTTAAAATAAGGTTTTCAAAAACATCATTTATGTGAACCATGACTGATGACACTTTGTTGGGGTTTTCCCCCTGTCTTTCTCCACTCCGGCCCCTCCTTTAACTCAGCCACTGAGTCTTCCACGACCTCGGTACGATCTGCCATCGGCCTGCTTGATGGTTTGTCACAGCCCTCAGGACATGAGGTATGCAGGCCGCCGTGGCGTCTGGGGATTCAGTTCTGCAAAATAAGCTTTACAAATCTTATTAGTTTTTGCCCTGAAGGTCTGGTTTTATTGACTTAAATGGGCACCATTTAATTTTACTATCTTTCCTTACGGCTGAATACCCTCACCCTGCAAGTACCAACCTCCAGCATGTCTCCCACTCTCCTAACTCATTTTTCTTGTTCACTTCTTGTAGATCATGCAGAAAATTGAAGCCTTCACCAGACCGCTTAGGTATGACAAAGACTGGGGTGTTCCACGGGCTGGTGGAGGGTTCAATGTGGTTTTTCTGCAGCTCCCGGGTAATTAATTCAAGAAGAACAGTCATTCGAGGCTTGGATAAGGGCCACTGCTCGACCCACACTGGGTCCAGTGATTTCCATGTCAATTTGATGGGTAGTTGTGGGTATATGGCAGTGGCCCTTAGAATAAATTTGTCATCCTGACATCCAGCAAGGTTAGGTCATCTCTCCCTAACAAAGATGGACATTCTGACATAACGTACAGGGAAAGGGTGATGGTTCTCCCCAGTCCCCTCTCAGTGCAAAGCGTTATCGCTATTAGTTGGGTGCTTTTTCTGGCTCGCGTCAGCCCACCGACCCTGCTCACCATGGGAGCTTCTTCTAACTCCCACTGCAGAGGCCAGTGTACGTATGGGATGATGGTGATGTCCGATCCTGTGTCGACCCAGAAAGGAAGGCAGATAGCAGAGCCTTCAGGGTTGTTGCAGTGACGGCAGATTGCCCACACTATCAGTGGGTGTCTGCCTACCTTCGCGGCGAACACCACCCATGGGTCTCGCTCCCATGCCTTCATGGCCAGGGCCACCCAGGGGCCTTGTCCCCAGGGAGCTGTTTCTGGTATTCCCGAGGCGTGGATGGTTTTGGCTGGGCCGTTGGCTGAGCTGTGAAGCTGACTGCAGGAGGGGGCAGCGGGTGTGAGAGTTCCGTGCTCCATTGGCAGTTGGCACAACCGGGCTGCTTCATGTTCCGGGTGGGAGGGGGCTGTGGGCGGCCCAGGTGCCACCTCCCCCTTCTGTTTCCCGGATGCTTGCAATCTCTAGCAATGTGCCCCCTCTTTCCACATGTCCAGCATGGCCCCTTTGACGTTATCTGGCATGAGGGAATGGCTGTTGGTGGGTGCTCCGACTGAGGGCTGTTCACTGCGATGTGAAATCAAAGAACAGTTAAGGGGGAGGGTCCCTGCCTGCCCGTGACATCGTGATATTTTGCGCACGCCAGTCTCCCACAGGTTCCTGAACTGGGTGCTAATAATGCAGGACAGGAGGGGCCCAACTCTGCCCTGGGGAACCACGGGCTCTGCAACTGCCCCAATCCAGAGGTCAATATTGTACGGTGTCCCATACACATTCATTAACTTCTTGGCCAGTTTGTGATTGCCCAGCACCTCAGATAATTCGTCTACAGTTTGGGGTTGGGAGAGCCCACAGAAGCCCCTCAAGGCATTGTAACCTGCAAAAGCAGGAGCAGTAGATGACCAGGACTCACCACCACATCTCCACAGCACCTTTCTTGGCCCATGAGAGCTGCCTGCTTCTTCTCATGGTATTAAAGGATCTGGAAGGCACTATTGTCTGGGCAGTCCCAACAAATGTCACATTTTCAAAGGTCCTTCTCATATGTACACTAAACTAACAGTTTGGGTTGTCTTTGTGACTTCACCTCATGCTGGTGGTTAAATCTTTCTACTGCTGTGGGTGAATGCGTCAGTCCTGGCAGCTTTGGGAGGCAAAATTTCTGGCATGAAATTCTTAGAAAAGAGGAAATTTGGTTATGTTTAACCCAAGAGCACTTATTCTTCTCTGGCACCTGGGGCAGTCCCACCTGTGGGGGCAAGTCACTCCTGCTCAGAACTCTGGCTTGTCTGGGACATAAGACAAGATTGATGGGCAAAGAACAAAGCCCAGGGGATATGTCCAAGGCCATGTGAAAGCTTAATTTGGTCACTTGTGTCTCTACCTTCAGTCTCTCATCCACTTTCTTACATTATCCACAATATCATATTTGATTTCTAAGCCTTTTGTCCTTGTTGTACATGTCTCACAAAAAGATTTTTATCATACAGAAACCTCTTATTCCCTGAGCTTGACTGTCTGTCTATCCTTCACCCTCAAATTAGGGTGCTGGTTCTTCCCATTAGTATAGAAAAAGCTTAGTTCATTCATGGAATAAGCAGCAGGAGGGAAAAAAGGTCTTATTCACAGGAGGTGTGGACTTGTGTCTCCTTACCTGGAAGGCTGTGGTCTCTTCCCCATTGCATGTTCATGGCTCCTAGATCCAGACCCATCACCTCTGTCTGTTCAAAGAGGTGGTTCTGGAGCTCCTCAATGAGCAGCTTGTTCTGTTTCATGAGTTTTGCATGGTCCACAACCATGCCCCAGATCAGAGGGTTCATGCCTCCTGCAGCCATGGCAAATCAAGGAAAGATTTTTTTGTGCCAAGGTGCAGCTTTGATGGTCCCTTTCATGCAGCTGAAACAGTCTACTATAGTCTGGGTGGGGTTTTCATCTTCATATTTTCATTTCACCGTGTGTGTATGGAATCATAGAATCACAGAGTGGTTTGTGTTGGAAAGGACCTTAAAGCCCCTCTCATTCCACCCCTGCCATGGCAGGGACACCTTCCACTGTCCCAGGTTGCTCCAAGCCCTGTCCAGTCTGGCCCTGGACACTTCCAGGGCTGGGGCATCCACAGCTGCTCTGGGCACCCTGTGACAGGGCCTGCCCCCCTCACAGTGGTACCTCTATGAACATGTACATGTCTGCGGGTGCCAGTAAATAAAGCCTCACATAATTCCTTATCCCACCCCATCCCTTAGCTTTTCCTTCCACATCCCTAAATCCACTTGCCATCCCCCAGTCCCTTTCCAAGTCCGCTCCTCAGCCTGCCAGGCTCCATTATGTCCTGGTGCTTGGGGGTCTGTCCAAGGTTTTAGATTTTGCAATGGATTTTGCTTGTAATTCACTATTAATTGACAGACATTTATTAAAACATTAAATGTAGTGAGAGCATTAATTAATGTCTGACTGTCCACATCTTTTTCATAACAATTAAGGAGACAGTATGAGCAAAACCAGGAAAATTGGCTGCACAACTGTAATTATATTTCTCATAATTAGTTAACCCATTTTGGAAGAGATATTTGTCTTCCTCAGAAAGACTTATCTGGAGATCTCAGGTGTGTAATAGCAGGACCCCATAACTCCAGTTAGAGACAGGAAGAAGAATGGGCACCTCTAGGAAGGAATGATGCTGCTTTAGTTCAGTTAAATTGGATGCATCACCCTCTGTCCATGTCTCCTGATTACAGGGGTGTGGTATTCACACACCCTCTGAACAGAGAGAAGCTGTGAGACAAGCAGATAAGAAGGAAAACACAATTCTTATCTCGTTTGCTGTGCCTGTGTTGTGCTAAAGTAGAATGCAATATGGAGATTGTTTACCCAAAGTGAGGGTGTTTTGTTCCCTTGGCCTATCAGGGCCAAGAAGTGTGTGTGTGTGGGACTGTCACGGGACAGTCACGAGAGAATCGGAGATGAGTGCAGCTCTGTGCAGTTGTGAGCAAGAGTGAGTGCTTGGCAGATTCAGTTTAGATGAAATGTACATAGTATAGTATAATAAAGTAATTCATTAGCCTTCTGATGATGGAGTCAGATGCATCATTCTCTCTCCCCTTCATTAGAGTCGTCTTTGATTTACAATACAGGGGGATATAAGAGCTTTGATTGACATAGACTTTGGTGGATTGACATTTGGCACAGGGAGTCTCCTGCCTCCTGAAGCAGCAGGAACAGCTGCACCATCTGAGTGGATGTGGAACAGTCCACAGTGTGTCATGTCTTGCTGAGTTGGAAGGTGTCCAAGGAACGACTGAACATGCTCAGTGCTTTGTCACCCAGCACAGTGCTCTGTGCTGGGTGACAAAGTGGGAGTCACAGGTTGGACTTGATGGTCTTGTAAATCTTTTCCAACCTAAATGATTCTGAGATTCTGTAATTCCATGTGCCTGACCAGCTGATCTCCACCCCAGGACCAGACCAGGACCACTGTTCCATGTTTTTACCTTCCATTATAATTCTCCACAGAGCACAGAAGGTCAAATGCAGAGGGTCATGGGAGGAGGAACACAAAGGCTGAAAGCTCTCATTCAAATGGGACACAAAAGGCTGCACTGACGTGTGGCCGAATCAGAAAGCCAGGGAGAAAACATTTGAGGCCCCTGGATCCACCTTTTCATTGTAATCACTGTACAAAGGGATCCACTTGCTGGTCTCCTCGGCCAGCAGGAGTGGGAGGTAATCTCTATATGTTATGATCTGAAAAAGCACAAGAGCACAGAAAGTTACCAGCAGCTGCAACAGAAATGGCATCAAAAGTCAAGTGCAGAGAATGAACGTGGACTCTGTACAGCAGAATTCATTAAAATCTTCAGAAAAGAGCTGTAGCAATAGAATAAGTTTTGCATCATGGATTTAAATTATTTTAAAATGTGAAATTATTTTATCTAATAATTAATTTATACATTAATATAATAAATAGTTGATACATTAGTAGCATGGTGCATAAAAAAAGCTCTGGATATCCGTGCTGTCTCAGATGACTATCCTCATTCTCAATTTCCAACTTCTACAAATAACTCCACTGATTCAGCAAAGTACTTTCCTCCTTTTGCCTGAAGGAAAAACCATTTCCAAGTGTGTGGATGATAAATATGAACAGTAATCAGTACCTGGTTTTTGGCAATCACAGTCTTTTGACTCTCCTGGTAAAGCTTTTCCCCATCCCAGTGGTGATTTAATTTCCTCAGCTCTGTAGCCAGGTGATTTTTGTGCTCTTGGACAAAGAGAGCGTGGATTGCAGAGAGTCCCAGGTTTTCTGTCACTCATTTGTCACCTAAAATGAAAATATTTTATAAATTTTGTACATTGCTTTGAATTTCAGAAGCAAGTTTTTGTGTTAGGACAGACAAGTAACAAGTGGTGATGTTTCTGGCAATAATGCTGTGTCTGCCCCATCCCTGGAAGTGTCCAGGGTGAGGCTGAATGGGGCTTGGAGCAACCTGGTCTAGTGGAAGTTGTCTCTGCCCCATGACAGGGGGTGGAACAGGATGGTCTTTAGTTCTCTTCCAAGCCAAACCCTTCTGTGATTCTATGAAAACTGGAGGGTACTCACTGAAGACTCTCTGTGAAATGATGGAAGAAGCACTGAGCATCTCCTCACTTAGTAAGGAGCCCTTCTCACAGGCAGAGAATGAGGAAAGGCAAACACTCTGTACCCTTATGATTGATTTTGCAAGCTTCACATTTATAATGTTTTTATTTTATGTTATTCCTCTGATGAATCATTTCAAATTTGAATAAGTTCTGTGTTTGTCTTCAGTTTTTTTAAATTTCATACAAACGTCTAGACTTTTCTTCTGATGTAGGGTGGGTTACTTAATTAATCAATTAACAAGATTCTTTAAGAAGTGTTTAACTGTTAGTCTTGATCGGATTGAAAACTGAATCATAGAATCACAGAATGGAAAGGACTTTAAAGCCCATCCCATTTCAACCTTCCACTACCCCAGGTTGCGCCAAGCCCCATTCAGCCTCACCCTGGACACTTCCAGGGATGGGGCAGCCACAGCTGCTCTGGGAAACTTTGCCAAGGCTTTACCACCCTCACAGGGAAGAATTTCTTCTGTATATCTAATTTAATTTAATCTACTCTCTTGCAATGTGAAGCCATTCTCCCTTGTCCTCCCACTACAGTTACTAATGCAGTCCCTCTCCAGGCTCCCTGTAGTCCCTCCAGATCCTGGAAGGTGCTGTGAGGTCTCCACACAACCCACTCTTCTCCAGGCTGAACAGCCTCAACTTTCTCAGTCAGTGCTGACAAACTGACAATTGGCATTCAAGTAATGAATGGTGAATTCTAGGTAGAAGAAAAAAAGCTCCAGGGAAGTTTTAAACACTGGTGGCTATTCTATTGAAAATTTTTCATAGTTTCAAAAAGACTTTATAAAGGAAGATCAATTTGCTGTAAATTTTTTGGGGAAGTTAAAATAATTTTTATGTTTATTAATCGATTATAGCTTGATTATTTTTCTTTTCTAACTGGGGGGAGGATTCCCTGTCTTTCACCTTACGTAGTCATGTCTTGAAGTGCCTCATTCAAATATCACAGAATCACAGAATATCCTCTGTTGGAAGAGACCTACAAGGATCCCATACAGAAATATTTGTCCCTTTTTGATTTTATGACCCACTGAAAACTCCACAGCTGTACCTTAACTGCTTTAAAGCAAGGGATGTTGGCACTCCTGTTGGTGAGCACACAAACGCTTGTCATGGTGTTCTCAAAGGGCAGCAGTTCCAGCCCCGTGTCCCAGAAGTGCTTGTTCACGGCCATGAGGCCCAGCTGGCTGCTGAGGTTCCTCAGGCTCCTGGCCAGGGCGCTGTCGCTGCCATACATTGGTGCTGGTGTCGATGAAGGACTTGGCAGCATTAAGCTGCTCCCACTGGAAGGTGCTGGGGCCGCACGCGGATGCAGACTGCATGAACAGCATGCAGGTGTCGGAGCTCAGTGCCCACAGCTCGTCGGGTGGGAGGAACTAAAGCAAATGAGCCAAGTGATGCCTCAGAAAGCCCCGTGGTTTTATTTTTGCTGCTGTAAGAGAGTGTGGCACGGGTGAGAGTCAGGGTACCTTAATGGGGAAGCAGGGGGGCTTGAAGGCACAGCTGGAGTGGCACTGGAGCTCCAGGCTGGCTCCTTCCCCACTGGCAGGGGCCAAGTCTATGTCATGGTTGACCCACTGGCCCCAGTGCATGAAGACCAGCGAGAGCTGTGGGTCAGCAGTGACGTTCTCATTGGCCGTGTGAGCAATTTCATTGCATACTTTTCGAACCTGCAGAAAACCAAAATGAAAATGTGACTGTCTCTGCCACAGTGGAGTGGTTGCCTCTCACTTGACCTCCCACTGAGACATCTTGGAATCACAGAATCATGAAGGTCAGAAAAGACCTCTGAGATCAGCAACCTTCGACCAAGTATCCTCATTCCCTCTAATTCATATTGAGAATTGCCACATCTACCTGTTTTTGAACACCTTCAGGGATTGATTCCTCCACTTCCCTGGAAATCATGCTCCAATGCTTAACCACTATGTCATTGAAGAAATTTTTCCTAATATCCTAAACCTCCTCTAGTACAATTTGAAGCTATTTCCTCTTGTCCTGTCACTTGTTCCCTTGGAGAAGAGGCCAACCCACACCTATTCCTTTCAAGTAGTTGTAGATCATGCACAAGATCATCTTAGATAAATTACTAAGAGTTATGGCATTACACAGCTCCATGTCATTCCTCAGCTCCATCCACTCAGGCGTAAAAGTAGACTACACAGTCCTTCAGCCAAACCTGGCTTCATGGAAAGCCTTTTCCAGCTGAAACTTGTTTGTGAACACCAGAAAGTCAAGAACATAGCTGAGGAATTCCCAAGCCTTGTGGTTTGTACAAACCTCCTGGTGTCCTTTAGCACTGACTGCAGCAATCGTTGGGATGTACACTTAGGAAACTGCTTAGGAAAGCATCCACAGCATTTTTCTCATGTCTTTCTCCAACAAAAAATATTAACCTGAGCAATAACTCAGTTGTGGAAGAGCTGCCTAAGATCAAAGATCAAGCAATTTACAGTTTAGATGTTGCCACTGCTTCCCTCCTGATGGGTGCATTGAGGGCAGTGTCCTTACTCATGACTGGATTAGGATAACAACTCTCACCAGTGGGGATGGGAATCCATTGTAGCGCTTTCCTTCACTTGCTCCTCTGGGAACAGACACTCCATCTTCGTACACGGCTGGAAGCCAGCGCGCGAAGGCGCAGTTAGAGGACCCCAGGTGGGAGTGATTTCTGCAGCATCACCAGAAAAACAACTTCTGTTATATTTTTCAAACATCAGCAGCCTTGTACAGACCAACATTTCACAACCCTTTATTCCGTGTCTGAACACTCTGATAACAGGGATGAGACTGGCAAAACAGAAGCAAAGAAGCAAATTATACCAAGGTTATTACTGTGGAGAAAAGTCAACTTTTTTTAAAAAGGTGCCTTGTGTCACTCTATTAATTGTGTCTGTCAGTTAAACCTGCAGTAATTTTATCTGGCATTTAAATCTCTCTCCCACCTCTGTCTTCATTGCCCTCTCAAAATCAGACTCACAGCAGGGGGCCACCAGCATGGTGAGAGCGGCCATGTCTTGTCCAGCTGGGGGCTGGAAGCTTCCAAGGATGAAGACTCTCCACTTCTGTGGGGATCTGTGCCAAGGCTGCCCCTTGGGGAAGTTTTTACACAGACCCTCTCAGCCTGCAGCTGTGGCCATTGTGTTGTTTCCTTGCATTGCTCCGAAAATTTGAATTGCTAGTCAGCATTTTATGTTCAGAAGAAAAATAATTCTGATTGAGCCAATGATCTGTGGCCTTGTGGGTACAAAACTCAGGCAATGTCTGTCTATATGATGTGGCACTCAGGGTTCTGGTCTGGTTGATAAGGTGGGGATGAGTCAAAGGTTGGACTTGATGGTCTTGGAGGTCTTTTCCAACTTAAATGATTCTGTGATTCTGCACTGGAAAAGAAGAAGAGTACCCAGTGCTCACAGTAATGTGCTGTGAAATAAGAGCATGTCCTAGGAAAATGACTGTGCCAGAGCTGAAGCAATTCCATCAAATATTAAGATCTCAGAACCACCAGGCTCTTGTTCTGATTGTTATTACTGTCCTTGCAGGCAAACTCTTCTCATGGTGTGCGCCTCAAGCTGAGCAAGATCCTTGGGAAAATATTAACACCACAGGGATCCCTCAAGCCTCCCTCCATCTCTCTGACAGCCCAACAATGTCAAGGACAACCCTACCCTGAGCCTCAAATCAGCATGGACACAAAATCCCACAATGGGTCAGGCTGGAACAGACCACACTGGAGTCACCTGGTCCCAGGTCCCTGCTCAGGCAGGGTTATCTCAGACCACATGGCATAGGAGTGTGTCCAGATAGTTCTGGAATATCCCCACTGAAACAGAGTCCACACCCTTCCTGGGCAGACAGACAGTGCTGTCCTTGTGGGGCAGGAGGCCCTGGAGTCCAGGGGAACAGACTTGAAAACCCCAGTGAGTGTGAGCTCCCCACACACTGCTGCAGAGCTGCGCTATGTCATCACATCTGGCACATCTGTTTCATGCCAGGTGCACATTGGATGCAAGTCCAACTCAGATTCGGGGTCTGGCGCTGACACAGCAGGACAAGGAGCCTTGACTGTCATTGTCAGAGTAGGAATTTGGTCATTTTCTGGTAAAAAAAAAAAAAAAAAATTAAAAAGTGCAAAAGGAAATATATGTTTGATACCATCTTTGAACCTGGAGGGAAACTATGTGCAAAAAAAACCTGGAGAACTAATTTTCTCAGGTAAAGGATGTACAATACACAAAGTTGGAAGAACCAAGAATTAAAGTCTTATTTAATTCCCACCCTCACTCATCACAGAGATACATCAACAGCTGAATATTATCATCTGAATCAGCTGGGGAAATTAGTATTATCCCTATGGAAGAGTGGAGGGATGATTTCCTGTAGCCTCCAGCAAAATGAGAGGCTGAGTCATACCCTCAAAATTTTCTCAACTTCTTACCTGCCCCCACCCCAAGATCCTTTCCTTCCTCCAAAGCAGCACCTAAAGGGCAGTGGGCGCAAATCTGAGATTTTTAAGAAGTTACATCTTTTTCCTGACAGGCACAGGTAGAAAGGAATCCTCTGTTATAGGTTCATTAAGCTGAGCATTTCACTCTTCTTGCCCTTTCAAAAGGCACTTTCACAAATCATCTACCCTGGTCAGAATAAAGAGACTCACCTTGTCCACACACAAATCCTATCTGTTGTTGCACTCCCCAGTAATGGTCCAGTAAAAATCCCTCTCTGGGCATTTAATGGAACAAGTTTGACGGTCACAGCCAGTGCCCTTGGAAATCATCTCCTTCTGTCTCCTGCTTAGCAGGTCTGCAAGAGAAACCCTGTAAAGTAACATCAGATTACAACTGACCTGATGTTACAACTGATCAAACAACTCTTTTGTTGTTTTAGCTTCTCAGTGTTCTAGGTCAACATTGAGAGAACTGAATTGGAGCTGTAAATATAAAACATCTGGATTGGAATTGTTAATTTGATGCCTAAATCCTTTTGTGGATCAGCCTTCCCCTCTGGATGAGGGAAACTAGGTGGGCATAAAGCAATTTTTCAGGGGAATGTGGAGAGCATCACTAGGAAGGTTTTACCCCAGCTGGGAACAAAACAATGAGTTTGCAGAGTGGTACAACCTAGGTGTGCAGAGCAGAAGTGGAAGATGGAGGATTTTCGGTGATTACAGTCTCCAGTGGGCTTTGTCCCAGGTTTGTTCCAGGTATTGTTAAGCTGGTTTTAAGGGATAGGAGAGATGCACCCTCAAAGATGATGAATGAATAAAACACCTGGGAGTCCGGTCTGTCTCTGAGAAACCTTCAAATCTATTCTCCTGTTGGGGAAGGGTTTTATCCCT
Source organism: Haemorhous mexicanus (assembly GCF_027477595.1). NCBI lineage: Eukaryota > Metazoa > Chordata > Aves > Passeriformes > Fringillidae > Haemorhous > Haemorhous mexicanus. Next base: position 452,662 of record NC_082362.1, on the reverse strand, counting down.
GGTTATTTGGGTCATGGCAGAGTTGCTCCCTGCCACCTGCTGTGGCACATTTCCTGCTCTTTGCAAGATATTTTGATCTAATTCACATTACCTGTGACGTTGAAATTCTGTTCCCCAGAGAAATGCAGCTTCCTTTTGAGGAGTTTCAAAGTAGTTTCCAAGTAATCAGCACCACGGACTGCAGATCTGGTTCTTCCTATGGGGTCCTTTAGGTGCTTCAGGAAATCTATCGGTTTAACAATCTTTTCCTCCAGTTTTCTCTTTAAGCTGAACATAGAACAGTTCCATGAAGCACCTTCTCTGAAATCAGAGCTCCTCTGTCATGCTGGACCGGATGTAATTAGCTGTGACACCACTGCAGGGTCACACCAGGCCCTGCCCAGTAGGACCAGCTATCTGCACATTAGCATGTCAGCTCAGATGGTTTTGGCAAACAAAGCACTGTAATCCCCTACTTCAAGTTTGCAGTCACACTTCCTTGTCACTATAAACTTTGTTCTATCATGTGGAAATCCAGATCAATGAACAGTGTCTTGATAAAATTTTACATGTATTATGTTGCAAGGTGTATTCTGTGAATAGAGGGACAACCTCACTCCTGTTCCATCTCTTCCTGGTCTCAAGGTTCTGTCTTGCTACTTCTGTAGGATGAGGGGAGAGAGACTCCTTCCCAAATCATCCCACTGCCTGGAACCAGCCTTTTGGGACCATCACAGAGAATACCTGGGGTTTGACTTCCACTGGCACCTGTCTGGGGCAGGGTGTCCATCTGCACAACTCCAGTCTTTCTGGAGAGGGGCAGGACTCCTGCTGCCAGGAGAGGACTCACACGTGTCCAGCATGTCTGAACCATTATGGACCAGTGAGAGGTGCTTGTGGCAGTGTGGGTGAGGAAACAATTCTTGGAGGTCATGGTTGGTGGTTCTGGGACCAGAATCCAGCCAAACTGGGCAAAAGGATCCCTCCAGCCATGACAAAGAGAGCCTTGGCACTAAGGCTTCTCCATAATAAATATGCATTGGAAAATAAAAAAAACACACATATATTTAATCTTACTACCTTAAAATATTGGGGCTGTCATGCAGGAAGAACACACCTTTTTTGGGCCTGTAAATATGTAGCATCTACCAACTGCCTGGCCTCAGCGATGATGCTCAGGAGAGACGAATCTGACTGCACCTCTGAGACCCCTGCTCCACAAAATAAAAGAAGAAAAAGCAGAAATTTAGGATACTCAATTATACACCAAAAGCTTTGTTCTCAACCAAACCGTGTGCCCAAGCTGCCACATACACATTTTTTTTTAATATTTTCAGAGATGGTGACACCATCACTGCTGTGGAAAGCCTGTTTCAATGCTTCCCAATCCTTTCCATGAAGAAATTTTCCCCAATATCCAATCTAAACCTCTGGCACAATTTGATGCCATTTCCTCTCCTCCTGTCCCTGTTCTCTGGGACCAGAGCCTGACACCCCCCCCGGCTGCCCCCTCCTGTCAGGGAGTTGTGCAGAGCCAGAAGGTCCCCCCTGAGCCTCCTTCTCTCCTGGCTGACAAAAGGGGCTTTCTCAGCTCCCTCAGCTGCTCCTGGAGCTCCAGACCTTTCCCCAGGGAAAGTGCACAGAAGTCAAAGATACAGTCTCTGCCCCAAGTTTCCTGTCATAAAAGGATGATTTGCTCAGATGAGCTGTTGGTTAAAAAGGGAGTTTCCTTAGGCAAGTCTCTCAGATATCAACTTCATTTTTAGTGGATCAATCTACAGGATATTTCAATTTTTTATTGGAACTGTGTCTAATTGGGAACTCCAGCTGAGTTTTGATTCACACCCTTTCCAGTACAGCAGCAGCCAAAGGACAAACAGGAACCTACTATTGCCCAAGGAGCCCATTGCTCCAACTGCACAGAGAGTGATCATGGATCCCAGGAGAGTCATCCTTGGATTTGTGCCTAGGGAAAAATGCAACATAAATCCTTAATGGAAAGGGCTTCACTGAGGGGTCAGAAGATATTGACAGATTTGGTTTCAATATCTCTTTAAGGATCTAGGAATAAAATCAAGCTGCCCTCTGTCCAGATCTGTCAGTGGGACTCAGGCTGGGGCTGTGGCTCTAGGTGCTGGCAGGACACAGGGACACCTCTGAGAAGTGGGACCCTCAGCAAACTGGGCTGAGAAGCTGCCAAGGAATAGGCAGTCAGGTACAGTCCAGCCTCAGTGGTGGAGGATATTGGGAAGGTGAGTTGGAATAGGGTAATGTCCTGAGGTCCTGTCTTTGGCAATGTCCACAAGCAGCTGGTGGAAAGGAGCCTGACCCCACACATCCCTCTCTGCCCCCTCCATCTTGATGATGAACAAAACAGGCTGCCACGTCTATCATCACTTTCAAACCTGCCAGTCCTCCTGTTGCTCCCTGAAATTTGTGTCTATTCCTGTTTCACATTAACAGCAGAAATGTGTATGATCTGTTCCACCAATATCTCCCACTGTGGCACAGCACCTTCTCCTTGGAGATTTTTAGCCCAAAGTTTGTAGCTAGATTTATTTTAAGTCATTTAGTCAACTTTCAAATTGTTTAAAACAGGACAGAGACAAAATTTGGAAGAACTAACAGATTTCTCACAGTGGGAGAGATTATCTTACATTTACAATCCATGAAAATTCTTGGACCATGTTCCTGGGGTTTTAAAGCTGCTTATTCCTTGTAAATATATATTGCAGGAATTTTCTGCATGAAAAATAAATCAGGCTGTCTTTGCTCACTTCTCACAATAAATAAAATACACATCAAGGAAGAAGGAGGAATGAAGCACCACCAGGTCCCAACACTCTGCTCTGCCTCCCATCTCCTTGGGTTCGCCTGTGGAATGCACCAGTATCCACACCAGAAATATCAAATGCAGATATAGAATGAAAATGCACTGATCTTACCTGTCATCTCTGCAGCACTGGCAGGGCTGGGAGAGAAGTCTGTTCTTTATACACCTGCACCAGGGCAGAAATTCACTGGGTCTAAGATGGGTGTGGCCAAAAAACTGGGACCTGATTGAGCCAACAGGAATTATCTGCTGGTTTGCTTTCCTGGAATGATCTAGAAAGTGTACACTTCTCCATTCCTTCTGACTTCCTTCTTGAAAAATCAGTTTAAAAAGGAATGAAGATGCATATTTCTTTCCTGCAAGTGAAAGAGGTCAGCTTAACTTTATGACAGTTAAAGACCATGGTGGAATTTGGCTTTTTCTTCCTTGTTGGTTGACATCTGTGAAGGTTTGGGAAGACAGAAGTGGATCATTTTGCCAATGTATTTGTGGAGCATCCCGAGGTCCACATATAGCATGTGTGAATGGTGGACCTGCCACTATTTGTTTCCAGGCAAAACAAAGTTGTGTCCCATCAGGGATTTGGAAATGCCTATAAAATAATTGCTGATTATTGGGGATGACCCAGACTGGACAAGGAATGAGGCAGTAGTACAGAGCAGAGTCAAGCTGTCTCCAGCAAAATCACTCAGACAGAAATATGGACAACCCCAAAGTTATAGCTGTGCCAATACTTAGAAAGGAACAAAGTCTTGAGCCAAGTCATGTAATTAATTTCAATGTGAATTATGACAGAGGGTTAGGAGGAAATTCTTCCCTGTGAGTATGCTGAGGCCATGGCACAGGGTGCTCAGAGAAGCTGTGGCTGCCCCTGGATCCCTGGCAGTGCCCAAGGCCAGGCTTGGAGCACCCAAGGATAGTGGAAACTGTCCCTGCCCATGGCAGGGGGCAGAATGGGAAGAATTTTAGGGTCCCTTCCAATGGAAACCATTCCATGATTCCATGATATGCAGGAGGGAAAAGGACTGTACTTCAGTGGACCAAGGTTGTAGAAATAATTTAATCCTTTGAACACTGGTGACGCTGATAACAAAAGACAATGCTGAATTTTCTTGCCATCAATCAGCCTTTTAAACCTCCCAGGATTAGGGACCCAATCCTTCCTACTGTTCAAATATTTTCACAGCTCTTATTAAACCAAAATAAAAAAAAGAAAAGCATATATGATAAAGGAAACTGCTACCAAAAATATGCTGTTTTAAATCAGTTGAGGGAAGAAAAGAAAAAAAAATAAGAAAGATGTGTGAAGGCCAGCTTTTCAGAAACTGAAAATGCAAAGTCAATATTTCTCCCCTAAAGAGAAGTTTGAATCCAAAGCAGGTGGCCCCCAGCACCAGAGGGACTCTGATCACCCTGCCGGGTGCTCCACCTTATCTATCCAGCTTTCCTTGCAAAACGTGCATAGGCAGAAGTCCAGGTACCTGCTGGGTGGCTTTGCTACTTTTTTTTGTGTTTGTGGTAAGTATCTTTTCCATTAGTGACTCTTAAGGAAACTTCCCTGTCTGACTGTTCAGGAGCCATCCTGGCAGTCCCAGTGGCACTACCAGAGCTGGGACCAAGGCCCCTTCCCAGCAGGGGAACAGGGACCTGTGCACAGCCAGGTGAGGGACACAGAGACATGGCTGGAGGAGATGACTCCAGACTTGGCTCTGCTTGGACTGGTGGAGTATAAAGCCCACGGCTTCCTTTGTTTGGATCCCTGCTCGGAGGCACCAACTCAAGCTGTTATGCTGTTGCTACACCAAGATTAAATTATCTTGAGCATCCAGACATTTGTGACTCTGCTGTGGGGAACCTGGGGTAGAGCTGGTGAGGAAACTTGGTCTCACTGGGGAAGTGTGAGGGGTGTGGGGAGTCTAGTAAGGTCACTGGTGCCACTGCTGGGAAGGGACATCAGTCCCAGCTCAGGTGGTGCCAGTAAGACTGCCAGGCTGAAGGCAAGGAGTTGCCAGGTCAGACAAGGAATCTTTCTTTACATCTCACTGGCAGGCTGGTGACCCCCACTGCCCTTGGACAGGAACACTACCCACCCTAGAGGACACACATCCTTTGGGCAGGTAGCCCCATGCTGCTCCCATGGCTCCAGTCCCCTGGTAGGCAAAGGCTGCATTCACATCACGTGCCATGTCCATTACTGGGTCTAAGTGCAGCTGCCATGGCAAGCACTCGCATGTCACCTCCAGCTGGGATTTGTGGTGTTCCAGTGCAATCTTTGGAGCCTCCAGAAAACCCAGGGTATCCTGCTCACCAAGACCAATGTACATTCAGCAGTTTGCTAGACATCAGGTAACCAGGGCAATAATTATCCATTACTTATCTGACCAAGCAGCAGATCTCCTCTATCTTGAGAAGATGCAGATTTCTTTTCTCTCAGGCTCTTGGTATTGCTGACATTGCTTCTTGTTCCTGTTCAGGCTGCAAATCTTCACCTTTAAGGAGTTTACACCCCAGTTTAAACCCAGAGCTGTGTAAGCCATTGATGGTGTTTGCTGAAAAGTAGCTGTAGGAACAAGGGTTCATTAAACCCCAGCAACACAAGCAAAAGAAAGAGCTTATTATTGCATTCCTATTTCCCATCCTAACAGCAAAAGGCAAAATCCTCCCCTTCCTCATTTGACACCTCTGATATTCCTGCAAGCTCCTTCAGCTTTGTTTTCATAGAAATCATAGAATCACAGAATCCCACACTGGTTTGGGTTGGAAGGAACCTTAAAGGTCATCTCATTCTACCCATCCCATGTGCAGGTACACTTTCTACTAGACCAGATTGCTCCAAGTCCCATTTTACCTGGCCTTAGGTGACAGAGACACATTTAAATCCCAGGTGTAAACCATGAAGCCTCAAGTTTAATAACGATTAAGGACTTAATTTGGGTACAACTTCAAACATACAAAGTTTCCTCTTCACCCACAAATGATGTATTTTTCCTATATTTCAAACTGTGGATTTATTTACAAACTGAGACCCAATAGCCTGTACAAGCCAATTTGTCCTTGTCCAGGGCACAAGTTTGCATAACTGTGTCCAGTGCATCTTCTGCTCCAGTAGATGAAGGGCAGAGTTTGTAAAGGGATGCAGTGAGTAGGATGAAACAGATAAAAGTGAGAAGTAATAGGTTACAGCACAGAAATTGTAGGGCAACTAGAGGAGGAAAACTTCCCAGCAGCACAGGGGTGGCATTTAATAAAACCAGATTGTCCAGCTTTAAAAATAGAAAGGCTGCAACACTGAAAGAGAACTTTAACCCTTTATGGATAAGTGACAGCAACAGCCAGGGATGTTCAAGAGATGGCACCACAGAGGGGGCACCACCAAGCTGGCAACACAGAGGTGTTCAGGGGTGTCTTCAGCTGTGTGATGCCCCGGGGTGACATTATCACCTCTTCTGGAAGCTCTCCTTTAAATACGCAACACCCAAGGCTATGAAGCCTCCTTGGTGCATCTCCCCACCTGCCATAGAGACACTTCTAGCCATGGGAGGTGCTCCAGGTGAGCCCAAGAGTCTGGGGAGACACTAGTGAGGACAGGCTGCTTGAGGGCTCCTTCCAGACCTCCCTCGAGCAGGAGGCACCGTGCCCAGGGCTGGAAAGCCGTGGAGAGGCATCTGTGACTTTCCAGAACAGTGGTAGGACCCACCACACACGCCAGGACAGGCTATAGCACATCCATCCACAGAAAATGCTCATCTTGCAAGGCCTAAATGGGACTCCAGTCCTGAGCAGCAGCTAGAACACTTCTTCCATAAGAACAACAATCCTTCCCCAGGAGCTGAAGCTTTATTTCCCTTCCCATGGACCAAACTCCCTGAATAAAAACTTCAGCTCCCCTTCAGGAACCAAACTTCTTCCTGCCCCATCCTTTAGTAAACCTTTCTTCCATCCCTTCCACTTCTCTTCCAGACTGTGACGCAGTGCTCAGGTGGGAAAGTGGGAGATGGCTTCTCTCAAGATGGGGCTGGCAGGAGTAAAGACAGAATGAAGGAGGATGTTTTCTCCATCTTCCATGTATCTTCCTGCTCTGGAATCAGTTCCTATCTTATCTGGAAATATGGGACACAGCAGAAGCAGTTGTCAGGCCCCTGGAAAGCCACTAGGAGAACACATGGCTTCAAACACTCCAGAGGTTTATTTAAGCAAAGTGAGTGGAAGAAGCTTTAGATCCCACTGCAGTTTTCATTGTGCCCCACAGCTGGGAAATATGGGAGTCATCCCCACAGCCCCATCATCACATGGATGATTTTTCTTGGAGTGCAGCTTAAATTCTGAAGAGGCTGAATATGTGAATAGAAGCAAAAAAGGATCACAGATTTTGTGGCTTGATTCAATGCTTAACCCTGTGAAGGAATGTCTGTATGGACAGAGCTTGCAGGGGTTCCCTGGTATTCCAAGGCTCCTCTGGATCATCCTATGCCCACACATTGCAACAAGTGGCAGGCTGGTTTATAGTGAGAGCAGTGTCTTTAACATTGCATCAAGTGATGGGGGGGAACAGTGAATCAAGGAATCACAAAATCATTTAGATTGAAAAAGCCCTTTAAGACAATTGAATACAACCATTCCTCCAGCACTGCCAAGGCCACCACTAACCCATGTCCCCAAAAGACACATTTTTTTTAAGCAATTCCAGGGACAGTCACTCCACCACTGCACTGGGCAACTTGTTCTAGTTAGTGCCTGAACACCCTTTCAGTGAAGGAATTTTTCTTAAGATCCAACCTAAACCTGCCCTGGCACAACTTGAGGCCATTCCCTGTCCTCAGGAATGGTGAGAGCTGTGTGCTGGGTCCAGCAAAATTGATGCTCAGGTAGGGCTGCCACTGTTTTCTGAAACTTAGAAGATTAAAGGGTGAAAACGAGAGTCTGAAGTTTCCTAGATTTAGAAGCTCTGCCTCATGACACACCCTGTGGTTTTCTCTATTGCATAATACTGCAAAGTGCCATTCGTTACAAGAGAAGAGCCGTCAGCTCTCTGTTGAACTCAGACTTTACTGTAAACACATCCTGTTCTTTTAACCAGGCAAGATTGTTTTGTCTGTAAATATGACAAGAATTGTAGATGAAAATGACTGTTCACTGCCACCCACACAAGATTAGATAAGGAAAAAAGTCAATAAGATGAAACATTCAGAGGAATATTGGGGCAATTCCGACCAGTGCAACCAATGTGTGACTCCAGCCAGGTTGCAAAAACAGTTGGGCAACCTGGTGTCCTCCAGTCTCCTCCAGATGCTTCTGTTGGAGCTCTCCAGACCACACCTTTCAACCTCCTTAACCCCCTCAGACCTCTTTTTCTCAGGCCTAGTCCCCTTCAACCTCCTCTGATAGGGTGCCACTGTTCTCCACGTCCTTCTGCTCCCACTCTGGTTATCTCCAGGTCCTTCCACTGTGGTCTGGACCCTCCCATCCTTTTGATATCATGGTGGACTACTTCAGACCCCATTTTGGGGTCTGGTAATGTACAAATCCCTGTTGATAAATCCCCATGGGAGGGCCATGGAGTGACAGTGACATAGGGAAGCTCTTGTACAGCTCTTGGACATTACTCCAGAAACCCGGGGAGGGCTTTGGATGTCTCGGGATGAGTCCCCAAAGCCAGCTCCCACCCAAACCAAGGATAGTGCTTCTAGGACTGCCCTCCAAATTGGATTTATGCTCCAAAGGAGAGGCCAAGTCCCTACCAGACCTTGCTCAGCAAGGATTTCCTCTTGACAGCCACCTTTTTCTCCTTTCTCCAAATCCCCTCTTCCAAAAGCCCAAATGCAGGCAGAAACCTGGTGAGACCCACACAAGCCTGGAACATCTCCTCCCAGCTGCAGGACAGAACCTGCCTTCAAGCAGCCTGGACATGCTGTCAACAAAGGCAAAAATAGGGATATTGTGGGAAGAGGGGATGGAGAAGGCTGGGATATTTCCAGGCTAGAAAAGGAGATTGGGGACAATTGTCCTGGGTCAAGTTTCCTGTTGGATACAAGGAGATAAGACAGGACACAGACCTCCCACCATGTCCATCCCCCATGTCATCTCCACTGATGCTGTGGCCAGTGCCTAGCTCCCATTCCCAGCACTGTTGGAATGCTCTGTGCAGGGCAGATGGCAGCATGATCAGCAGTCCCTGAGCTGGATGTGAAGCAGGGATAGCAGCATCCACATCCAGGATGGGACCAGGTCCTTCTGTGCCCCTGGGCAGGGTTGCAGCCAGAGGCTCAGCAGACACAGCCTGGGCAGGCAGGCTGCTGTGATGGCTGAGTGGGGAAGGTGTTGGACTTGAAATCTGATGGGGTTTCCCCATGCAGGTTCAATTCCTGCTCACAGCAGAAGTTTTAGTGTCAGTCCCTGTCCCCCTGGCCCAGGAGGGAGACACAGGGCAGTCACACTCCCTCGAGGGGACCCTGTGTTCCCATCCTGCATTTGGCCCTGATCTCCAGGGACTCTTTAGGAGGTGGTCGGGCCTGCACTGCACCTCTTCTTATCACAGGAAGAAATCCTGCAATAGCATGTCCCCTCCCCATACAGTCTTGTTCCCTACAGCTGTGTGATACTGTTCCCTGTGGATGTGTCACCCTGCTTTCTACCTCCTGTCACCCTGCTCCCTACAGAGGTGTCACCTTGCTTTCTATAAATGTGTCACCCTGCCTTTCTGCAACCCTTTGCCCAGCTCTCTGCACCTGTGTCACCCTGCTCCCAAAAGCCCATCACCCTGCTCCCTACAGGTGTCACTCTGCAGTGATAGACTGAACTTTGTTAGAGTCCTGTGATTTATTGTGTCACTGATAGCCAGAGACTAATGTTTTAAAGAGATAAGGGCAAAGGCTGATATGCTCCTGGAGGGGGGCAGGGTAATGTGGTTTTTTCATGCCAATTCCCTCCCTTCCAACTACTCCCAACTGGCACAACAAACCATTTAGGAGAAATGGGGCCAAACTGTGGCCATGGCATTAGAAGGGGACATAAACCATGACAGTGCCCAGTATTGCATCAGGCAGTGTAAAACCCCTCCCCAGGGTAGGTATGGGGGCATTGGCTCGTGAGCCCCCCACATCCCTGTCACACCCTGCTCTCGACACCCCACTACAGGGGTATTACCCCCCTTGCAGCTGCTGCCTGATGGCAGTGGGAGGACAGGAGGCTGCTTCCACCTCCCAAAATTCATCCCACCCTGACCCAGCCCCACACACTGGGATCGTCTGAACCCTGAACTGAACCCCAGGAGCTGCTCCAGGACAGCACAGCCACCCAGGAAAAGACGGACCTCTGGCGGCTGCAGGAACCCCTTCCCTGGCTGGGAATTAAACCCAGGTTGCAGCACTGAGAGTGCCAAAACCTGACCAGTATACCACCAGGGATGAGTAGTGACCACCAGGGAGGAGTGGTGACCACCAGTGTAGGGTGGCCAACACCAGAATGACCTGCTGCTGGCATCAACCAAGCCCTGAAGGGACAGGGATGCTTGCTCCCCACAGTTCAAGGAGAGGACTAGAGAGGATGGATGCCACAGCCTTCCTGGGGAAATTGGTAGGGATGCCTGTGGCATTGGGAAGCCCCTCTGTGAAAAGGGACCCCACCTCTGTAGGCCAGGGAAGCAGGAGTTGGTAGTGCCATGACTCTGACCACCACTCAAGGCAGGTTTGGGGAAGGCAGTGACAGCAAATGGTTCAGGAAAAGGTGTAGCATCCTCTCGAGGTTCACCAGGGAGGTTTTCCTGCTGCTGCTAGATCATGGCTCCCTTGGGGCTGCTGTGCACTGCTGGTGTGACATACACCACACTGAGCCCAGTGTCATGGACACAACAATACTGACCCCCTGTGCACAGCCCGAGCTTCCCCAGTGTCACCTGGGGAGAACAACAGAAGTGCAGGTATAGGCTGACTGTCAGCAGAGCCTTTCCTGAGCAAGGAAAACTTATCTGAGCCCTGGTGCTGGGCAGGGAGTGTGTCTGGAGCCCCATTCCTGCTAGTTTTACAGTAACTTGGTCATCTTGTTTGTCTATGAGAAAACAGCTGGTTGGGGCCAACTTTTGGAAACTAATCTGGAGCTGTGAAGGGCAGATAACCAGTAGGTGATTCTCTTTTACAGAGAGTCCTTAGGGGGAGTAGACACTTCTGCCTTCCTTTGCCCCACAGAAGGGGATCAAAAAGTGGCTTCCTAATGAACAGGGAGATAGAGGAGGCTGGAAATGATCCCCCCACTCACCAAGGATTTGCTACCAGCAAAGACAGGCATTGCAGAGCTGTAAACCCCTGCCCAGGACAAAAAGCACAAGGGAGAGCCCAGGGCTCAAGGGGACACTACAAGTGTCACCTGTACCTGCAGCTCCCAGCACAGCAGGGCTCTGATTCAAGGGGAAGAAGCATTGACATAGAGGATGGAGCTCCTGGGCTGTGTGCAGGGAGGACACCCCAAGAGGGGAGCATGGGGGCATCTCCAGGGCTCCTCAGCAGGGGGATGACCCATGGCTGAGGTTGAGGTGAGTGGAAGGGCTCCAGGAATGCTTTCCGTGGAGGACAGCAGAGGGCCCAGTGGTCCTTGGATGCTCGCATGTGGTTGGGAGGGGAAGTAAATGGACAGAGAAAAAACCTCCCCGGTTTTCAGGGGTGGAGGCACACAGATTGCAGAAACCTTCCTGTCCCATGCAGCTCCAAAAAATGGTCAGTGCAGCTCCCATCTCCATCCGAGGCCAAACCCCACCATGGTCCCCCTGTGCAGCCCTTCCATGACCTGGTCAGAGGTCCCAGTGGGACTCTGGGCATCCCCCACCCCCTGGGTCCCTGTGGTGCCACAATCTCTTCCCAGGTTCCTCTGCAGAGCCTGGTGGATCCCAGCTGCCGCTTTTGCCAACACCCTTCCTTGAGGAGCTGCCCTGCAAGGAGAAGGAGAAGGCAAAGGAAGGCAGCTTTGGGCAATGTACTCTGGAGAAAGGATGGAGCTACAACAAATGACCTGGCATCTTTCCAGACCTCTGGCATCTCTGCTGTGAGGGCCATGACTGCAGAATGCACCTTCAAAAACCCTGCACAGGGCAAAGCCCCTGAGCAAGGGGCAAGGCTGGGCTGTTTGATGATCCTACAGGATTGTGCCAGTCCTTGGGCATGTCTGGGACAGGGAAGGGAGAGACTGTGCAGGGCTGAGGAGAAGTCACTCTGTGCTGTGAGAGCAATAATCAGATATCATTGTTTTGGTTGCCTTTACCAGCCATGACAGAGCGTGAGTTCTGGCCTCCTTGCGGTTGGGAGATCAGAATCTTTCTGTGGTTTCTGAGATCTTGATCTGGCCCTGTCACACATCATGTCACAGGCAGTAACAGTTCCTTCATCTGCCAGCAGATCTGGGAACACCAAACAGGTTCATTTGCATGTCCCAAGGCAGGACAGTCTCCATCTCTGCCACTCACCAAAGGCAAGTGGGAGGTGACGCAGCACAGCAGCTGTTTTGTGGAGCTCTTTGTAGGGCCATGTGGCAAGGCAGGTGGGGGACATAAAAATAGACTTTTTCTATTGGCACTGCTCCTTGGAAAGAGAAATCCCAGCCCCAGGATCAGCCTTGGGGCAGTGGGGATGAGGCTTAGCACAAAATACAGTTGTTGTTGTTGTTGTGCTGAGAAGATGAGGGTGAGTCCCACTGCCTTACTTTACACCCTACATGGATCTGGGGCATAAGCAATGCTCACATCAATTAGCCATACCAACAGACAAATCACAATTCTGGAATATAATATGGCAGTAGCAATAAATAATCTGTCTCCCCATCTCTGACAGGGAGAGACCCTTGGCAAATTCCAGCTGAGGCTGGTCCTTCGCAAAGCCTGAATACCTGCAGCACATAGCAGTGCTGCCCCAAAATGCCACCCCTATGTGTCTGTGACAACCCCATGATGTCAGGCACCTGGTTCAGCTCCAGCTCCTGCTCATGAAGAGTCCTCAGGGTCCTCAGGCCAGCACCTGGATGCCTCCTGGGAAGATGATTTGGAAAAACCATGGGCTCCTGCCCACCCCAGCAGGGTCCCTGGCACTGCCCTGGAGACTCTCCTGCAGCCCTGGTCCCCACCCATGGGGACATTGTGGTGGAGGGTACACTGGGAAGGTTCTGAATGCCCCCACAGACCCATGAGGCCAGTGGGGGAGAAGGAGAATGGCAGCAGAGCAGCCCTTCTCTGCAGCCCTGGTGCAGCACTGGGGCAGAGGGTCAGTGAGGAAATCTAGGAAACACGAGCTAGTGGCACCTTGTGAGCAGCATCTGGGCTGCAAAACACCCGGAGGAACCACAGGCTGTGAGCTGGCAAAATGGGGACCAGTCACAAAGTAGAGAGATGGAAAAAGGGGAAATGCTCCCTAGCACATCCTGAGGAACCCATCATGTACTAAGGGCAGTGCCAGGGGCCTCTGTGCAGTCCATGCCATGACCTCTGTGACTGTAGGTAGGCACCAAGGACTGCAGTCTCTTGGTCCCTCTCAGCTCCCTGGGATGGGGGAACTCCTGCTCTGCCCTCTGCATCCCACCTTGAACCAAACCCACTGGCACTTGGAGAACATGCCCTTTGTAGAGTTAGCCCAGGCAGGATTCCCAGTCAAGCCCATCCCCTACTCAGATTGTTGGGAGGGGTTTGGAGGGCACAACCCCACACTGGAAGCACAGCAGTGAGAATTCTGTGCTTGATGGTGCCAAGGCTGCCAGGCTGGATCAACAGCCAATCTCCAGGCTGAGTGTTCCTGCTGCCCGTGCTGCCCTCACTGACCCCCTGTATCCACCCTGGACATTTCCCAGACCCACCACTGGAAAAGGGACCCCTTGGTGGAACCTGCACCTTCCATTTGAGGTTCTGAGCACCCCTGACCCCCAGGCCTGGTTCCTTGAAGATGAGACTGAGCTGGGTCCTCCTGGGGCTTTGGTGGGGATGCCGAGGTAACTTTGATAAGCAGAGTTGTTTTGGATGATGCCAATGTGAATCTGCTGCTCAAGGGTGGTTTCATATCCTGTCTTGGTCACTGGAGGCCGATTTGCTCACACTTACCTCCCTTCACACAAAGGCTATTCTGCTACTTCCTCAGCCAACTGTTTCTTTTTTTTTTTTTTCTTCAGTATTTCTGAGGCAAAGGTGCCATGACATCAGCTCTATTATGTTTTGGAAATTCCACGTTTGCCCTCAAATCTGACTGACTGGCCATTGTCCCTATAAAAAGCAAGGACTGAGCTAGCACCTCACAAAAGGCACAGGAGGAACCTGCTCTGATCCTGCCTCTGCTTATCCCTGTCCAGGATGAACATCTCCACACTCTGCCTCTCCATGATCCTGGTTGCTGACCTCTTTTCTCAGGCCCTTCCTGCTCCATGTGAGTACAGCATCCCTCTGCTCTCCTGGAGTGGACTTTTGCTCTGACTGCCTGTAATTTAGAGCAGAACTCACAAAAGCCAGCTGCAAATGTTGGAAACCTGTTTTAATAACTTCTCCTGATTTATTTGGACTGGTCTTCCTTTCTAATATCCTTTTATCTTAGGGAGGAATTTTACTGGTATAAAAGTTTTCAGGTTTCCTCCCCCCTCATTTTCTTGCTGGCCCTTAGGAGTGGACACAGGGTAACAATGGGGATTTTTACCCTGGATGTTAGTGTAAAACATTTAACAAACAATCCTAGCAATATTTTTATCAAGCTTTTTTATCCCAATTTCTCACTGATTTTTAGGGAAAACGGGAGGAGAAGGGACAGTTCAGCTGATTAAGGAGGTGGTTACCTGCACTCTCAGCCAGGAATGTACAATTTATTGAGTTATGGTCTCAGGCTGGATTTCCTGATCTCTTCCAGTGGGGTCTGACATGGCTTTATGCTGCTTCAGCTACATCTCACGAAAGCTGCCTCAGAGTCATGTGCAGGAGTATTTCTACACCAGCAGCAAGTGCTCCCAGCCAGCAGTTGTGTGAGTACCAACACTGGGCCCTGGGGGGAGGCTCTGCCGGCCTTTGGGCTCCTGGCTTCACATCTACCAGGGCCAGGAGCAGGATGCTGTGAGGCATCATACCTGGTGGAAGGGAGCAGCCACCCAGGTTCCATGTGCAGTGTGTAAGCCCTCACCCTCCTCAGGTGAGAATTAAGTGGTCCCTTGGTCTCCTTGGACTGCACTGATGCTGGGAACATGGGAATGAGGTCAGGAGGCAGCTGACCGGGGACCTTCCAGAGATTGATGAACTCAATCCACACAACATTCCACACTGCACCCAGGCTCACCTCTGCATAGGACAAGGGGACAAATATCTGAGCATGGCAGGGTCTCCCAAGGGACCCTGATCTCCCCCTGGGGTTTAGCACACTCTGCAGCTCCAGGATGCTTGAGAGTTTGTGAGAGATGACTCAACAACATGACCCCAGTCCCTGATGCCCCTTTTCCCCCCTGGGACTGTAACCCCTGAACTCATGACTTGCCAGGTTTGTGACCAGGAAGAAGCGGGAGGTCTGTGCTAACCCTGATGCCAGGTGGGTGAAGGAATATGTGAACAGCCTGGAGCTGCAGTGAGCACTGGAAGCTGAGAAGTCCTGCCAGACCACCCATGAAAGTTTGTCACAGACCTAGAAATGCTACTTCCAAGCACCAGGACCTGCTGAGCCACCTTGGGACCCTGGAAGTTTGTTTTGCCTTGCAAAGGTGTCATTTATCCACAATAATTCAGCTACACTTAGGGCAGACGTGATGCTGAAGACCTCTTGGCCTTGCAGACCCATCTTGGGGTACCCTGCTGTGTGATGTAGCTAAACTGAGCCCCACCTTGTGCCTCCACTGCTGGAATGGGAGGGGGATTTCATCCCAGAGCTATTTGTGGGCTGGAATTAGGTCTGAGTGCTGTTTTATGAGCCCAGGATGAGTTTCCCCACTCAGTTTTGTAACAGTGCAGTAGATGCTGTGAGTAAGATCTGTCCCTAGAGAAGGAAGTAGTACCCTGATTACTTACAGGATGCTTGTTGTGGAACCACAGTGTTCAGCCTTATTCTCAAACTGCTTTTGTGCTGGTGCCAATAAATAAAACTGTTTTCTCTCTGTGTCATCACTGTTTGTTCCCCTCCTGCCTGGAAAATGGGGACCCCACTACAACTATTTTTGGAGATGTAGGGGAAAAACCGAACTTCTCAGCTGGAAGTGCTCCAGCCTTCTTAGGTCTAAAAGCCTTCCCTTCTGCTTGGCCTCCCTGATCCCAGCACCACAGCATCAGCTGCCCCAGCACCTCCAAGTCTCTGCGCTGATGTGGAGCCAGAACTTCTTCCCCCATCAGATCATAGCCAAGGCTGGGAGATAGTGGGGCTGTGCCACTGCGGATTTGGCAAAGGAATGCCTGGAAATCTCAGTGTGGGGATTCAGGGGTGTCCCTATGGTGAGAGGAAAGGGGGATGGCCAAGACTACATCCCTGGCACTGGCTCTTTTGGAATGCAGCCTGAGCCAGGCTTAGCTCTTGGGATGCTCTGTTAGTGTTTACTGCAAGACAAACACCAATTCACTGTTGTTCTGCAGCTTCCTAGGGCAGGAAACAAGATTTCTGTTTTAGAAGCACAAAGTAAAACCAACAAAAGCACTTTATCAGCCTGCGGTTGGCACTTAAAACTGGCTGGTAACTCTGTGGGTAGAAAACGAGACTGCTGGTCCCACCTCCCTGCTGGAGCTCTGCAGGGGATGGGAACAATTCGGGCTGTGTCCCTCAGAACTGGTTATGAGGGACAAGAAAACCAGTGTGAGATAAACTGCCTGTAAAACAGCCCCAAGCCCTGTTGGTACCACAGTGGTCTGCAGATGCTCAGATTGTCTCCTGACCTCTCCTTGCTCATCATCACCTCGGCCCAGGGCAGGGGTGGAGTCTCCATTCCTGGAGGCATTTAACAGATGTGTGGATGTGGCACTTAGGGACATGGGTTAGGGGTGGTCTTGGCAGTGCTGGGGGAATGGCTGCAGCCACCATCCTGGAGGTCTTTTCCAACCTTAGTGATTCTATGACTCACCTGGAGCAGAGCAGAATTGGGAAAGAAAAGCAGAAACAAGGAGAGAAACAAGGCTCAAGCAGAGAGACCTTCAAGTTCCCACCAGGACATGGGCAGATATACAGACCATGTTTGTGATCCATCCAGCCCCACTTTGCACAGGGTAGCACCAATGATGGCATGTATAAGTGGGTGGGTTTAGGAGAAAGGATTCTTGGATGAAGTGGCCAGTGCAAGTTGAAAAGACAGAAATTGAAGAGGCTGAGATGTGAGGCCAAGATCAAACCATCAGTTCTCCAGGAGTGGCAGTGGGAGGCCATGACAGGATATTCATTATGGGGTTGGGAGCAGTGACCAGCAGGGAGACAATGTAGACACTGGGACTGAGGGTGTCCATGGCACCTCTCTTCTTCCAGGGCTTCTTTAAGTGAAGCTGGGAGAGACGGAACAGCCACAGGGTTCATGGTCTCAAAAAGGCAAGAGAAAACCAGGCTATTCAGTGTTTTGCCCATGGAACCATGAAGGTCTTCTGATCTCCTGATGCCTCCTGCCATTGCAGGCAGGGAAGGAAATGTTCCCTAAGTCCAGCAACTGGAAACTGAAACCAGAAAGGCTTGAGAGGGAAATTCCCACAAGTGCCTGGGCACACAGCCAGGGACTGTCCTGAGGGGAGACAGCTGCAGCACTGGATGATCCAGCCTCCCCAGCCTGTCCCTGCATCCTGGGCATGGGATAAACCCCAGTGCCCCCCTCAGCTTCCCTTTCTCGAAAACATCCATCCTCCATCACCTCTCAGCTCAGAGTCCCAGAGCAGGGACAATTTGGGGCTCCTGTAGTTGGTCTGCAGTGCCAAACTTGGGGTTGAAATGTCTTCAGGGGTAGAGGAGACATCCAGCACCCCATTCCCAGGATCTTCACCTGCTCCTGTCTATCCACCAACCACTCTGCTCCATGGTTTCACAGCACAGTGAGGTAGCCACACTCAGCCCCCTGCAGATTTTCATCTCTCCATGTATGGCCCCAGCACCATCTCCTGGGACACAGAATGATGCTGGGCTGGGCTGCCCTTGGCTGGGATGCTGCTCCTTGGGTGTTCATGACTCTCTTGACTACAGTCAGCTTTCCTGCCCAGAAAACACAAGACTAGAGAGAAATCACAAGACAACACAGAGGTGCTTTCCCAGCCTCAGAGTTGCCAAATCTGACCTATAACTGCAGGGAGAAAAAAAAATAAACACTAAGAGAACGGTTTTTTTGCTTTAGGAAGAACAAGATGTGGGCACGGCTAGGTCAGCTCTGGACTATGCTGTGGGGGCAGTTGAAGGGGTTCAGTAAGAAAGATGGGAACAAAACTTTTAGCAGGGCCTGTTGCTGTAGGTCAAAGAGGAGTGGTATTACACTGAAGGAGGTCAGTTTAGAATGAGCATTGGGAAGAAATTCTTCCCTGTGAAGGTGGTGAGGCTTTGGCACAGGGTGCCCAAAGCAGCTGTGGCTGCCCCAGCCCTGGCAGTGTCCAAGGCCAGGCTGGAGAGGGCTTGAACCATGCAGGTCCAGTAGAAGGTGTCCGTGCCCACAGCAGGGGTGAAATGAGATGAGCTTTAAGTTCCTTTACAATCCAAATCCTTTTGGGATTTCTTCACAGAGTGCAGATGTCAAGGAACCCTGAGCATGATCTCCATGGACAAGGTGTGCCCAGCACTGTGCCTTTGGGACTGCTCCTCCCCATTTGGAAAGCTGCATCCTGGGAACAACTGCAGCAGGTTTTCTGCTGGTTGTTTTACCCCTACAGCAAGAGCTGGGCCTTTCCCCTTGTCCTACAGGTGGGAAAGTGAGGAAGAACCCCCATCGGAGTGGGCAGAATGAAAGATGGGGTCCCTGTCCCTCTCCAGCACTGCTGGTCTCAACGTTGAACACCCAAGTATCAGTTTGATGTGGGATGTGTGGAGCTGGGAGCAGCAAATGTGTGCAATGTGCCTGGGAATGTAGAGAGCAGATTAATGAATGTAAAAGTCCCCCATGTGGGTACAAACACTTCTAATTCTGTAGAGGATGTGGGGACTGGGGGTGTGTGCTGTGGGGGAATGAGGTTTTGGAGGATGCTCCTGAGTCTGCAGTATGGAAACTTTATGGGTTTGCCTCAAACCATTTTCCATCTTCATGTGTCCTATAGAGGCTCAGATGGCTCAGAGGTTTGTTCTGAGTGTGCTGGTGAACACCACAGAGGCACGTAAAAGGGAAAAAGCAAAGGTTTTCTCCAAATTCTTTATTCTCCAGAATCACGAGTTGACATGTATAAACCAGGGTTTCCCGTCATTCAACACTGGGTCCCCCTCCTAGAAATACCCTCTCTGTCACCCCCCCTATAAATAATATCATCATCCACAGAAAAAAAAATTGACTGCCCCATATGATGAGTTCTTAAATAACTTGAAATAATACAACAGCCAAGGTGCAGTCCCATGGGCCTGGGGTTGGGGCAGAGGGATGAGGCTGAAGCCTGGTCTGTGCAAGCCAAGGATGAGCAGCAGCCCCAAACACAAGGTGCCCTTCCAGCAGTCCCTTGGGGACATTTGCAGATGCTCCTGTGGCTCCTGTTGTCCCAGGGTCCTCCTCCACAGCTGGAGCTCAGGATAACATGACTTGTCCATGACAGCAGCTACTCTTGCCACACTACTTGGCTCAGTTCTGCTCCAAAATTCTCAGGTAGCTTTGGACCCAGGTGTTTTCAGGATTGACACAGACCTGGCGGCCTTCCTTTGTGACAAACCTATGGAACAGGGATGGGACATGTTAGATCTCTGTTTACACCTTTTTCCCAGGAGAGCTTGGATCCCAGCATTGCAAGAAGTTTTTCCCTGTGCTGATGCTGCAAGCAGCAGCTGACTGTGATGCTCCCCACTCCCATCCCTTACCCCTCACTGCTTCCTCCACTCCTGCAGGAGCATCTCTGGGAATCCCCACATGAGCATCCCCAGCAATCCCTGTGCGAGCCCTTTCTCCTTGGTATTCCCCTCTCCCTGCTCTGTTCCTACGGCCCCACCTTGCTGTGCAGAGCTGGTCACTCACCCACCCCCCCAGTGGCTGTCCCTGCCCTGCCCATGCTTGCACTCACACGATGGCCGGCTGGGGGCAGCTGCTGCTGGTGCTGTAATGACGCTGGATGAGCTTCTGCGGGAGCTTGTGCTGGCTGTATGTGAAACAGCAGATTGGGATGTCGAGTCCAGCTAGAAGAGGCAAAGGAAGACAATGTGAGCTCTGGGATCTGTGCTGGCAGGGAAGGTAGCGAGAAATTAGAGAATAATTAAGGTTGAAATGGACATTGGGGATCATCTGGTCCAATGCCCTGAGCAGTATCGAGGTACTGTGAGATTGTCACTCTGCCATTGCTTAGAGCTTCACTTCCGCAACTCCTCCAGCCCTAGAGCAGAGGAAGAAATCTCTCAGTTCTAACCAGGAATAAGTAATTTGAGCCCAGGTTGGAAGGATGGGTGGACAGATGCATGGATGCATGGAGGATGGATAGATGGACGGATGGACAGAGGGATGGATGATTTTCTGATTCCAGGGTTCCTACATGCAGCTGATCTCTAGCCAGAGTGGAGAATGGCACAAATGCTGATAAATTCCCAGTTATCTGTCATGGGATCTCAGTGGAGAAATAATATGAAAGGTTCAGATCTGTTCTCCCTTGACAAATGAAAAAGCAGGACTCACCTGGGCCAGAGAAAGTTTGGGAGAAGGAGGCTGAAATGAGGACAAGAGCCAATCCAGCTGCAGAGACCTTCATCTTTCTGTCGGGTGAGGGCTATCAGACCAGGAGCAGAAGCTCTGGAAGATGCAGCTCAGTGTGCAACAGCTGGATTCAGCCCTCTTTTAAAAGGGAGTCCTGGAGGCAGCTGGGAGCAGCTGAAATGGAAATTCCAGGATGATGATAAAGGATGACAGGAAAGTGAAATAGCTATAGGGAATTAGAGGGAACAGAAAAAAGTGAGGTAGAATGGAATATGGTCCCTCACAATGCCAAGTGACTCAGCACTCATTTTTGCTTTATTCTAATCAAAAGGAAACTAAAATGTGCCCAGTGGCCTGGCCACAAAAAGGAGAATGGTTCCACTGGAAGGGGGTTTCCCTATGAGGCTGTGTAGGGAAAGACAATGTTTGCATAGGATTATGCAGTTCTGGAAAAAACCCCAACAGGCAGCACAGAAGTGCTCTCGTGCCGTTGTGTGCTGGATGTTTGCCAGAGACTGCTGTGCTGAGCTGCTACCCCAGAGCTCAGGGGTAGCTGCACTGAGGGCTCTGTGTCCCCCAAAGCACTCAGCCTGCCCTCCCCACAACCACAGGGCTGGTGAGGAGCTGAGGCTGGAATTCATCCAGCCCAGTCCCTGGAGATGCTGCCCAGGACCACATCCAGTGGGCTGTGAGACTCCACAACCTCTCTGGACAGCCTGTTTCAGAGTGCAATAAAGTTTTATCTGGTGTTTAAATAGAATTTCTTGTTGCCTCTTGTCCTGTTAGTGGCCACCACTGAGAGTTGGGCTGCATCTACTTTATTCCACATACATTGGACAGAATCCTCTGAGCCCTCTCCATCCTGAACTGTACCAGCATCTCCTCCCTGGACAAATACTACTCTCTCTTCATCATCTCTGTGGCCCTTTGCTGGACTGTCTCAGTATGTCCACACATCTCCAATCCTGGGGAGCCCAGAACTGCACCCAGGACTTGAGGAACAGCCTCACCCATGTTGAGTTGAGGGGAAGGGTCCCCTCCTTCAACCTGCTGTCAGTGTTCCTCCTCATGCAGCCCAGGAGCCTGATGGAATTTTGGTGGCAAGGGAATTTTGCTGCTCATGTCCAGTCTGGTGTCCACTAGGAGCCCTGGGTCCTTTTGTGCCAAACTGCTTTGTGCCAAAAAGCTGGTCAGCACTGCCATATACACGTGCCTGGGGATGTTGTTCACAGGGTCAGGACTTCGCACTTCTTTTTGAGCTTCATGAGGTTCTCCATCCTGATGAGGTCTCCATGGATTTCACACAGGCCAAAAGTGATAAAACAGGGGGAACAGCTTTAAACAAAAAAAACAAAAAAAAAAAAAAAAAAACAAAAAAAAAAAAAAAAAAAAGGGAGATTAGGATTAAATATTAGCAAGAAATTCTTCTCTGAGGGTAGTGAAGCTCTGGAGCAGCTTGCATCCAGGGGGAAGCAGTGACTGCCCCCTCCCTGGAAGTGTCCAAGGCCAGGTTGGACAGGCCTTGGAGCAGCCTGGGATAGTGGAAGCTGTCCCTGCCCATGGCATGGGGGACAGACCTGGGTGGGTTTTAAGGTCCCTTTGATCCCAATACATTCCATGATTCTATGATGGCAGCATGTCCCTGTAATGTGACAAGCCATCCTCCCAACTTTGTGTTGCCTGCCAGCTCACTGAGGGTGACCTGTGTCCCATCAGCCAAGACATAAACATATTAAAGACTACCCAGTCTCAATCCCTGGGTTTGCCTGCTACTGACTGGCTCTAGCTGGACTTTGTGCAATAGATCACAGTCCTCCAAGCACAGTGTCCAGCCCATTCTCAGCCTCTCTCACTGCTGTTTCACTAATCCACCCTTTATCACTTTGCCCTTAGCAGTCACAGGCATCCCAAAGGGCAGGATTTCACCTGGGAGCAGGGAACTCGCTAGCAGAAGGGGTTTGCCAGACCTAAGACATTTTGCCAGCCTCAGCCACTCCCTCCAAGTGATGCATTGGGTACAAGATGGATTTTCTGGCTAAAGAGGTGAGATGAAAGTAGGGGACAACCAGCCTGATGTGGGAGAGACTAAGTCTCAGCAGGTCAACAACTCAGGGCAGCTCCTTGGGAAGCAGGAAGAGGGATGACCTGGGCTTCCTGATGTCCTGTCACATTCTGGGCATGCAGTCAAAGACCCCTCCACTGCAGAGAGGCTGCTCAGACCTCTGGTTATGTTCCTGGGCCTGGATTTTCTCTCCCAGAACTCTAAACCCCCTGCTTGGCTACCCTGGAGCTGCACATGAGAGCAATGCAGGCACTGTCCATCTCCAGCTGGCTTGTCCCTGGCAGGGACTAAAAGGAGAAGTTTGGAGGTTCCTTAGACTAGTCTGCTCCTTCCCATGCTTATCCCATGGGGAGGGTTTGTTTTGCATCCCTCCTTTCCCTCATGGTCTGGTCCTGCATTACACCCCTGGTGCTGCTGGCTGTGGCACATCCTCATCTGAGCAGAGACCTCACCAGAAAGGCCAAGGATGTGCTTTTAGAGGGAGCAGAGTCTCTGTAAGTCCTGACAAGGATATCAGAAAAGCTGGTGGATTTTGCCAGAAGCAGGATATAAGGTCTTTGTTCCCTTGGTTAGTCTGATCAGCTCAGCACAGAACAAGAAGTGGCTCCAGCTTGCGGCTGAATTGCTGCTGAAAAAAAATAAATTATGGCTTTTTGCCACGGAAATAATTCATTCAGAAACCAACAGTGGGAGTTTTATGTTGCTCTGTTCTTGCAACTCACATTTGAGTGTGACAAACACCAGCGCCAAACGGAGCAGTGACAAAGGCTGCAGAAAGGCACCCCGTGGCTGGCACCACCCTGTCACCAGCAGGTCACAGCTTTGCTCATGGGAACTTTGCACCTTCCTCTCACCAGCTGCCACCTGCAAGGCACAAACCATGAGGCTGATTACATGCATGGGGCACAGGGGGATGTGGGGAGGTGAGGTGCTGCGATGGGACCTGCAGCTCTGTCTTTCACCTGGAAGCTCTGAGATGGTCAGTGTGAGGAAAGAAAGCACAACTGAATGTGAGGAGGTGAAGGGGGAGGAGGAGGAGGTGGAGGAGGTGGTGCTGCAAAAAACTGCTGCAGCTGCAGCCCCTTGGTTATGTCAGCAGTGGGTGCCCACAAAGTTGCTTTGTCAGCTGGAATGTTGCTTCCCCCGGGGTGCTGGGAAGCCTCCTGGACAGGGGGGCAGCTCCTGCCAGTCACAGTCACCCCCTGCCCGCAGCACTCCTGCTTTGAGTCACCGGCCGCAGCCCCTGGAGCTCTGCACGGCGACCCCAGACCAGTCGCCCTTGCGGACCTCTGGGCCCAGTTTCTGTTTTCTGGTTTCGGTTTTCTGCTTCTGTCTGCTGGTTTTCGCTTCTCTGGCAAATGCTAGAGCTCTTTGCTATTGCAGTTCCTGCAGTTTTAGTGTTTATTAGCTGACCCTTCCCAAGCTTCCTTTATTATTCCTGGAAAAAAGCCATTCTTTACCATTGGCCTCACTTGACTGGGCTATGAGGTTTGTTTTGGTGCAGGCAGGGTAGAAATAGAAAGCTAAAATTATTCAAAGGAGAAGCATGTAGGAAAGGCTGTTATGGGGCTGCTGAGTCTTCACCCCTGGGATATAAACAGTGACAAGGATTAAGCCAGAAGCTTTTAAATTCCTTCAAGCTGCCCTGAAATCCTGCCCTTGCCTAGAGACACAGGTCACAAAGCCAAGAACCCAGGGCAGGGGAATGGGGGTACTTTGCCCATGGGTGATGGTGAGGGCTCCCCCCAGGCTGGTGGGGGACTTTGTCAGCCTCCACCTGTTGCAGTGTGAAGCAATATCCTGTCCCCCTTCAGGTGTGCCAACCTGTCCCTTCCCCTCCCCCTTGCCCCCTTCCTAAATGCTGTCCGTCATGCTCCACATTCCAGTAAGGGCGTCGTGTGATTGGCAGAAGTTCAAAAGCTGCTTCTCAGACTTTGGGTCATTGGCCTGTCCAGGTGTCATTGTCCCCTGAGACCCTCCCCCTCCCACCTGGTTGGTGGCTCACCTATCCTTTCCCTTCCCCCTCCCTGTGGGTTTAAAAGTCACAGAGACCATGTGGTCGGTATTCTGTTGGGAGCTGTTACCAAGATTCAGAGCTTTGTGACCCTGGAATAAAACTCTGGATTTAACCCTCCGGCAGAATCCTCTTCTCTTCCTCTTCACCGTCGCCTGAACCCTTTCCACCAGAGGTAAACTGAGTGTCTACCATGCCTGGACTTGTTCCGAGTGCCTAACTGCAACTTCCAGCCAGCCAAAGGTGTCTCTGAGGTGAAAAACCACAGCTGCTGCCTTTGGTCCAGCACCAGGGCCGGATGAGCCCAGGCACGTTCCACCCAGCAATATTGGGATTTTATTCCAGTATCCCCCTGGGGCACAGCTCATCTGTGGGGGCTGCACTATCCCAGCCCTGGCACTGAAGGACCTTGGAGCACAGGAAGGATTATAATTCCATCCCTGTTACTGCCTGTAGCCTTTTCTCCTCTTTCCATAGGTCCACAAGTGGATGCAAGCTCTGGGGAGTGGGATGATCCATTTGGGAGATGCTGGTGGCTTCACCTGGGGCAGAGGTGAGGTGCTCTGGGGGTCAAAGGACTGCCCCTCAGGTGATCCTTGACTGAGCTCAGGTCCTTCTACTCCCACTCACAAGCTGACCCCACCAAGTCCCAACATGTGGGACCCTGTGTGGTCCCCATGGGATGCAGGAACCCTGGGGCTATGGAGGGATGGGGATGCTGTGGCTGTGGAGGTGGAGGGGGGGGATGTAGGAGAGGCCGTGGGGGTTGTGGAAGGATGCAGGGGCCCACAGGGGGAGGCTACAGGGCCATGAAGGGATGCAGGAGAGGCTGTGGAGCTGCAGCACAATCAGTGAGCAGTGCCAAAGCTCCCTGAGCCCTCCCCTCTCTCCCAGGGGATGCCAGGCACAGCCCGTGCTAGCTGGGGAAGCCAGACAATATCCCCTTTGACGGGCACAAACCCATCTGGGGTGGAAAAACCCTCCATATTACTGGGGACAGGACCTGCACTTCAGAGAAACACTGCCAAGCACCCCTACCTCCAAACAGTTCCACACGTGGGAAGTGGTTTGACAGCTTTGAATAAATCATGAGGCCAGTGAACAACAGTGCATGAGAATGGCTGTTCACTGGCAGCTGCAGAGCTCACACCTCACTGTGGGACTGGGGCTCACACCTCCCATGGGGCTCCAACCTCCCCACAGTGATACAGCCCTGCCAGGACCTTGCAGAGAGGGGCCAGCACTGGGCAAGGGAGTCCAGGGGGCCATCAGTCCCCATCCCTAGAGGGGTTTAACAGATGTGTGGATGTGGCGCTTGGGGACCTGCATTAGTGGTGGCTCTGGTAATGCTTGGAGGATGGTTGGACTCAGTGACCTCAGAGGGCTTTTCCAGCCTAAATGATTCCATGATTCTATGATTAGAGATGTCCTCCAGCTGTGGCAATAGCCCTGACACAAGTTTGGAGGTTATTCCTGCTCTCAGGGGAGGTTGTGGTTCTAACCTGTGGGGATCAGCCAGACATCCCATGCTCCCTGGGGCTGCCTCCAGCCATCCCACCCAAAAATGCCTAGAACACTCCACAGCAGGAGCACCAATGAAAATGAAAACTATTTGTGTCTTGCTTATTTTTATTTTTCCTTGATTATAATGAGCAGGCAAGGCCCACTGGGTTGATTAAAAGTGGGTTTGCTATTCATAGAATCATAGAATCAAAGAGTGGTTTGAGTTGGAAGGGGCCTTAAAGAGCACCTTAGTCCACCCACCTCACCCCCCCCACCACTATCGACAGGGATCCCTCCCACTGTCCCAGGCCGCTCTAAGTCCCAGTGTCCAACCTGGCCTTGGGCACTTCCAGGGATCCAGGGGCAGCCACAGCTGCTCTGGGCACCCTGTGCCAAGGCCTGCCCACCCTTACCAAGAAGAATTCCTTCCTCATATCTATTCTAACTCTACCCTCTTCTAGTTTTCATCCCAGCAGAGCTCTGAATTTTCAGCCTGGTCCTCTCTGCTTCTTTCTGGTGGACTCAAAAATGATCTGAGTGAGGTGGGCAGAGGATGCAGCCCCAGGAGAGACACTTTTTCTTGTCCTTCCAGATATTTGGGGTTTGAGGGATGCTGAAGGGGGTGGGTTGGGTATTTCCCAGCCCCTGAAGCCAGCAGTCAGGGTGAAACAGGGACACAGCCCCACAGTCACCTCCCTAAGGCTCAAAAATTGCAAAACCTCAGATTTTCCCTCTTTCTTTCTTTTCTTTTCATGCCAAGAATGGAGAGGGGTGTGGAGCAAAGAGGCTTTTTTATTTCACCTTAATTTGCTTTAAAATACTGTACAGTTTATCCTTTTTGGTTTGCTCTGCTTCAAAAGAAAGGCCAGGAGGTGTCAGCCATTAGAAAGAGGAGTATTCCCTAGAATATTTTATTTTGCCTTTGCTGGAGAAGAATGGGACCTTTAGCGAGATACACATTTCTTATCAGCTATGACCATCTTCCTGTCCTGACATGACTTTGGGGAAACACAAAGTGTTTTCTGTGAACCAGCCAGAGGTGACCAGCCGAGGTGGCCGTGCTCTCCCCTGGACCCACCAAACTGGAGACAGATGGTCCCCAGTCACTCCCACAGGCACAGCTTCTTACTGGAGTCAGTTCTAGGATGTGACATCATCTAAAAAATTCCAACATTTCTCCAGCAATGTCAAGAATGGTAGGGGTGAAATTTCTCCACGCTGATGGAATGTCATCAGTGCTGGAGCTGGAGCAGGGCAGGATGGAGCTGCAGCAGGGGTTGGTGGATCTTGGCTTAGGGGCAATTTCTGAACTCAGGACATCTTTAATGACTTCCTTTTCTGAGTGAATCCCAATTCCTCAGCATTAAACCCTGCTATAAATAGCAACTTACATCAGCCAGTCTCACCAGTTTTTTCCAAGTTCTCCTTTCATTCAAGACAGAGAATTTCCCTATTTTCTTATTTTGGGCATTTGCTTTACTTAGCACTTTCTCCTGGGATTTTTCAGGGGACTCATAGAAAACCTCAGTCATATCCCTCTATGTAAAACAGGGCAACATCAACCAGACTCCTTCAGATGGCAAATGCCACTGACTCCAAGCACTGCCTGCTGGGTCAGGAATTCTGAAACCACCTGATGGGAAAACTTCCTTCTTACACCACCACTTTGCTGTGTAATTAAATTAATCCCCCCAGAGATGCTCCAGCCCATTTTTCCCACTCTTCCATGGCCATCTTCATGTCTCAAGGCAACTCCCAGGGAAGCTGGTTCCTCCTCTGAGACACACTCAGCCTCCCTTCCTAAAAGGGGGAAGAGCTGGAAGAGATGACTTTCTCTTTTCATCATCATTGGAATGTGGGAAATGGGTAAGAAAACATTTTTAGGAGCATGTTGCATCCCAGGGCATCACTGGCATGACTGTAACCTCCCACCTCCATCCAGCTGGCCATGAGCTGGCAGAGCAGGATCTTTTATCAGATTTCTAGGGAAGAATTAGATTCCTAGAAACCAAGCAACTTGGCTTTGGGGTTCTTTTTGGCTCTCAGCAGTAGAAAAGTTTCAGCCCTTACCAGTCCCCTGTAAGACACATTACCTAAACTAAACTGATCCTAAACTGACTTAGGAAATTTTTCCTTTTATTAATTTCAAAATAGCCCCTGAGAGTCTAAAATAATTTGATATGTGCTTGCTGACAAAGGGATTAAGGCACAGAGGTGTCCAGCTGCCTGAAAGGAAAAATCTCTCATTGAAAACATTTGAATAATCAAAGCAGATCCCAAACTAATTCTTCTGTTTTCATGAAACTCGTCTTTTAGCAGAACATTCTCCACATTTTGGCACTGTGTGCCTCGGGAGCAGGACGGGAGCACTTGGCTGGAGGTGCCAGATCTCCAGGCGTAACCCATGGATGCTTGAAGGCACAGTCAGAGGGGACAGTTCAGAGGCAAACCATGCTCCTACATCCATGTACAAGTTATATTCCCTGAGCAGCCAGGCAGGATCCAAGGGAGCTGATGCTCACTCCCTCCCAGGCCAGCTGGTGTCTGTCAGAATACCAGGTTCCCACCTCCTGCCTGGCTGGGCACCCTGCATGTGGAGGCAGGCTCTCTCCTCATCTTCCCAGGATATTTGGAGACAAGCAAGATGACAAACAGAGTGAGGCAATGGGACATAGACTGATGAGTGAGCCTGCAAGGTGCCTCTCTGCAAAGGGAAAGATGGAAAGGGGCCAGATCAGCTATGCAAGGGGATGCTCAGCTTGGCAAGAGCCATATTTGCTTCATGGGGTAGATCTGCCCTCCCCAGCCTGAGTGAGAGA
Organism: Haemorhous mexicanus; assembly: GCF_027477595.1. Taxonomy (NCBI): domain Eukaryota; kingdom Metazoa; phylum Chordata; class Aves; order Passeriformes; family Fringillidae; genus Haemorhous; species Haemorhous mexicanus. The sequence continues at coordinate 423,710 of NC_082362.1, read as the reverse complement.
CACCACCACAGCTCCCAGTAGGAGTGTCCCTGAGGGTGGGGACAAGTCTGGGCCATCTCCTGTGCCTTGTCCTCTGGAGCCCTCGCTGCCCACCTGGAGCATGGAGCTAACCCAGCATGGCTGGAGGAGAGCTGAAGGATGTTGGGAAAACACCAGGTTATTTACAGAAGGTTCCTGGGGCAGTAACTGGAAACCTTTAATAGAAATAGGATGAGTCAGTACCCAGCGCTGCCAGGGGGAGTGCAGAGGTGCCAGGCTGAGGTTGTGTTGCTTCATTTACATTACAGACCTTCCACTGTTATTTAGGAAGTGTCTATCAAGACGTCACCATTCCAAATAACAACATGGAGACATTGCCCAGTAATGTCTGCTTTCCTTTAGAGAACAAATATCCTCCTGAGAACATCTCACTACAGCTGGACAGCCCTCAGCTCTTCCCAGAGCACTCATCACCTCCCTGCCCAGCCTTCCCTCTCCTCCTCAGGAAGTCTGTCAGACCTCCATGGCTCTCTGTGTGGAAGGTGTGGCTTCTTCCCAGTGACCCGTCCCTGTCTCAGCCCTTGCCCAGCCTTCTGAGAGCTCTTACTCTCTCCTACACATTGTACTACTTCCCCAGTCTGTGGTCATTTTCCCTCATCAGCCGAGACATTTCTTCCCAACATCCTAGTTTCTGCCCATGCTCTCACCGCACAGGTAATCTGCTCCTCATTTTCAGAATCACTGTTTCCTTCCTCACCTTGTTCCTGGAACTCCTTCTGCCTCATCTTCAGGGTTACAAATGTCCACACTTCTTTCAGCTTTTTGCATCCCTATGCCCAGACTACCAGTAGCTCTCAAAATGTAACTGTATAATCTTTATTTTTAAAAAGCAACTGTTTAATTAAATTGCAATTTAATGTCTCCTTACAGGACCTGGAGTGCATCAGGCATTTCCAGGAGATAACAAGTAGCCCATCTCAGCACTCCTTTCCTTTAAATTGAGGAGAAACTTGAGTGTTTCAGCTTCTCAGATTCCTCTTTCATGCCCACCACTACCTATGCCAGTGCCTGCAGTGCTGTCACAGCTGCAGGACGTGCCCTGAGGCACCTCCAAACATGGGGAACACATGCAGGACACTGGTGACAGCTCCTACCTCCTGCTCCTGGGGCACCAAGGGCTTCGCAAATATGGGAGAAGTCCTTGATAAAGGAGACTTCAGTCTCTTTTTCCCTAACCAGCCTCATCCCACTGATGCTTCTCGGCCCTCCAGTACAGCTCTTTCATGGATGCACTCTCCCCTCCAAGCTGCCAGGAAGCTTGGGTAACAGGGGACTTAACAAATGGAGGAACCTCCACAGAGGAACTTCTTACTAAGGGACAGGCATGAGAGAAGCAGAAATAGCCACAGTGACTGTTTCATATCCTGTGTCACTGGGGAGGCACTGAATCGAGCAGGGAGCTTCACTCTTCCGGAGCTGGGGCTGCCCTTTTCCATCACGAGACTGCAGCACAAGTGGACTCTGGTGGAAATTCCACCATGCCTACGCAAGCCTCTGCACAGACCCCTCGCTCCATAAATTGAGGGGCTGCTGATGGTCTCAGCATCAGACAGCAAAGAGGCTTCCAAGCTACCCTTGCCTGCTCCAGCTCCAGCCACCACTTCTCCAGCAACATGAAGGGGTTTGTGGTTGCCCTCACCATCCTCATCGCTGCCTTCTGCTACCAGACTTCTGCTGCTCCATGTAAGTCCAGGGTCTCTCCACCCTCTCTAAGTGGGGACAGGAGGGATGTTGCTGCTGGAACAGCCTCTTCTGGCAGCAATTCCACTCCGGGTCCCTCCCTCTGTCCCACCATCTTCTGGCAGGTGCTCCAGGGTTGTGGGACAAGAAGAGCTCAAAGACCATTAGCATAAAAGCTAAAGGTTTGTTACCCTTTTTAGGGTAAAAGCACAACCATGCCCCCCACCCCTGCTACAGGGGTAAAATGTGGGCACCCTGAGGAAGGCTAGGGCTGGCCAGGTTTAGGCTGGGAGATGTTGCCTGGTGGCATGGGCTGTGTCAATGCAGCTCAGGGTGAACCAAACAGGGAAATAACTGAGGGAAGAAGAAAAAAGATCCCATCTTTTCTCTTCCTCCTCCACATAATCCCTGCTCCCTAGACCCAGGGATGGGTAATCCCAGCTCCGTGCCCTGTCCCCCATCCCTTGCCACTGCTTATGACTGTCTTTGCCCTTCACAGTTGGCTCCGACCCACCAACCTCCTGCTGCTTCTCCTACATCCCACGGCAGCTGCCCCGCAGCTTTGTGAAGGATTACTATGAAACCAACAGCCAGTGCTCCCAGCCTGCTGTCGTGTGAGTCCCTCCTCCGAGGCAGGGGTGTTTTGGGCTGAGGAGCCAGGGAAGCAGAGGCCCTTTTCCAATGACAGGGAAGGAAGGCTGGGATAGACAAGAAGTACAAGGTGGTGCTTGGAGCACAAAAGCCATATGCTGCTCCTGCTCTACCCCTTTGCAGATAAAACTGGTGGCTGCTGGATAGGATGGGGCAGACATGGAGCTGCTCATCTTTGGGAGAGGCGAGGCTTGGGCAGGGCTCTTGTCCCAGCCCTGGAGGTATCCAAGGCCAGGTTAGGTGGGGTTTGAAACAACCTGGTCTAGTGGAAGATGTTCCTGCCCGTGGCAGGGGATGGAACTGAATAAGCTTTTAGGTGCCTTCCAAAGCAAACCATTCCATAATTCTATGATTCTGTGATTCTCCATTCAGTGCGCTCTCCCACCAAAAACTGACCTCCTTGCACCCCACAGGTTCATCACCAGGAAGGGCCGGGAAGTCTGTGCCAACCCCATGGAGGACTGGGTCCAGCAGTATGTGAATGAGCTGGAGCTGGACTGAGCTCCTGCACAGATCCAGCTACTCCATGTCCCCAGCTGCCGGGATGGATGAGCGTGACCAGCTGGAGTCCACTGGAAGTGCTTCAATGTCATTTAGAGCTAACTGAGAAACTGAAAACATTCCAAAACCCAACTTAATGTTGTGCTATTTAATTTTTTATAGGGGAGGGATCAGGTGCAATAACTCTGAGATAAAAAATATTTTTATTTAATATGTATATTATTTTTTTAACCTGTAGACTCAGGTTATATTTTCTGTATTTAAGTAACTATATTTTTGATATAAAATTCAATTCAGATGTCAATAAATAATTTTTTTTGTAAGAATCTTCTGTGTTTGCCTCTGTTACAATCCTTTGGGATGACAGTAGCTGAAATTATAATTGACAGCTGGTTCTTTATTTCCTCTTCCACACTGTCAAAACTCCTACAAGCTTTCTGTGTTTGAACATCTTGTTTTGCAAAATAATGACAAGAAAAGCCATGAAGAAGGAGTTGTGAGAAAGGCAGGGATTACATTCAGGTAACTTGTCTCAAGCTTTTTTTAAGGTATTTAATCTCCATTCATTATGACAACTGGAAGCTCAATAAATTCCATTTCTGGGCCCATTATAGTCAATCAAAATATTACCTTTAGGGGCTGAAATTCAACATATAGGCTGTTTTAAGGAAAGCTTTCTGAGAGGTACAGATAAAATAGATCAGCTGTTTCCAGAGCTGAGGGGAGAAAAAATATGTTTCACTGCAAGAATTTTATAATTATTTCATTAAGCTCTCATTTAGCTGGGACATGAAGCTTGCCAGATATTCTCTCTCAGTAATACTTTGACTGCAAAACCTGCTCATCTGTGGAGATGCCTGTCCAGACATGACCATGCCAGGCCCCAGCCCAGGGCAGGACCTGACCCTGCAAGGAAATATCTCCTCTAGTCCCACCCTGAGGCTGAAGGAAATGGAGCCCACCTTAGTGAAGGTATTTCCCACATCTGATGGCATTTCCCACACCACTGATGGTGTTTGGGATGCTCTGATCAGCTCTGGACAGGCTCTGTTGGATCACCAAGGAGTATTTGGGTTCCTCCTGCCTGGATCTCTGGTGCACTCCACAGAAAAATTCTCAGCTTCCCACACTGCGTTTCCCTACTGGATTTGGGATTTCAAACATAAACATCAGCGGGACACAGGCTAGTAGGGCAGGAGGTGGCCCTGGGGAGGGGCCTTGAGCAGAAACAGAGGGTGGATGGTGAGCAGGGAGAGGCAGATCATCTGGGGCTGGGAGGGATCAGGGGGACGTGGATGAAGGAACACATCGCTCCTCGCTCAGGGAGCTGCAGCCCCCGGCTCCTCAGCCCACGGGGCCCTGTGGACCCCATCAGTCATCCCACCCCACTGCTGACTGCATCCAGCTTAAAACAGCACCCTGAGAGGAGGGAAGTGAGGTAGAGAGCAGGACTAGAGCCCCCTTCCCTGAGACACTCCTGGGAGGGGAGGGAGCCTGTGGCTGGGAGGTTCAGATGGGCATTGCCACTGGCATGTGAAGGGGCTGGCTTTGGTGAAAGCCTGGACTCACCAGACCCTGCACACCACAGGGCCAGCTCCAGAAGGCAGACTCATCTTGACCACTGAGTACCAGCCACCCTGGGTGCTGCTGGATAGATTCACCCTGAGGACTGACATTGGCACAAAGCCTAGTGCCCAGAGCTGCCCTCACTCCAGGGAACAGCAGGAACAGGAGACAGGAGGGGGAAGACCTGTGATGGGATTATCCCAAAATCACTTGAGTCTTCACAGTCCCTCTTGCATACAAGCCCTGCCTGCCTCTGTGGCACTGGGAGCAGTCCCACAGCCTCAGGTCTCTTGTGGAAGGGCACAGGGTCATCCAGTGAGTACCATCCAGCACTGCTGGAGCCTGCAGCAGACAACCTCTTGTGCAGTGTCCTAAAGCACCAAGGGCATGTTCCAGCCTCCCACAGCCATGCCCTCCCCCTCCACTCCAGGGTACCTCAGCTGGCTCCTCACCGCTGCTCTGGGAGCCTGCAGGAGCCCAGAATTACTCATGTCTTTCTTGATCTTGCACCCGTCTGTGTGTGACAGCTCAGAAGAGCCAGCGAGGAGCTGTAGCTCTACACCCCCAGCAGAGAGGTGAGAACTGAGCGCCTTCTCAGAGGCTCAGAGCAGGCAGGGGCTGTAGTACCCATGGCACCATCAGCTCAGATACTCAACCAGGGTCACCCTGCCATGCGTCCTGGATGTATTTGTGGTTGATGCAGCTGTTTGAGGCTGATTTTGCTGCTAGAGCTGAGGCATGCAAGGAGACCCTCACATTATGCAATCATTGGGTCACAGAATCATGGAATCATAAAATCAAGGAATGGCTTCAGTTCAAAGGGACCTCAAAGCTCATCCTGCTCCACCCCCTGCCATGGGCAGGGACACCTTCTGTCGTCGCAGGCGCCCAGCCTGGTAGTAATTAGCATTGACTCCATGATTCACAGAAGGCTGATCAATCACTTTATAAAACTTACTTATTAAGAAACCCATTGCTTTATAGACAGTTACAATACAGCTGGACTTGACTGGTCCTTCAATCAAAACCCATCACCACTGGCTACTCAAGAAGCCCCCCTTTGGTAAACAAATCTCCATAACACATTCCACATGTTCACAACAACAGGGGCAGCAAGTGAAGACAAGAATTGTTTCTCATTATTTTCTCTGATCTTCTCACAACCTTTCCCAGCACAATGCCTGGGAAAGTTGTGCTGCTCTCTGTAGCCAGAGAGCTACTGCCACAACCTTCCACTATCCAGGCTGCTTCAAACCCCATCCAGCCTGGCCTTGGACACTTCCAGGGCTGGGGCAGCAACAGCTGCTCTGGGCAACCTGTGCCAGGGGCTCCCCATCCTCATGGTAAAGAGGTTTTTCTCCCCAGGAAGTTCATGCCTGGAGCTCAGGGCTAATTGTGGTGCTCATCCCTCCCATAAACGGTATCATGGGGTGCTCCAGCAGGTGGGCACCAGAATCACAGAACATGCTGAACTAGAAGGGATCCTTAAGCTTAACAGACAAAGAGAAAAGTGGGGCTGGGACCAAGAGGAGGGTGGTTTTCTGTGGAATTTTCTCAGAATTCAGATCAAAACAAGAACAATGTTGTTAAGGGGTTTGGAATTTGTAAACTACTCATCCTGAAATCAGAGTGTGGAGTTTACTGAATGTTTTGCACAATGTATATTAAAAAAATCACTTTTTTTTTGGTTTTGTGGGGGTTGGTTTGTTTGGTTAAGTTTTGTTGCTGTTGTTGTGGTTGTTTGTTTGTTTGTTTGTTTTTTGCCAAAAGTTCTGTGCAAACCTAGCTGTGAACAAAAATTCAATCATTACTGTGATAAGAATATCATTATTATACTATACGTGCATATGTCTCCATATTTGCTGTTTACATCACTCTAGTGTGTCTGTAGGCATTTTGAGGCACATCAAATACCAGAGGAATCAGAGGCTGGAGTCCAGCATCTCACAGAAGGAAGAGCCAGGCTGTGCTGATGAAGATGTGGATTGAAGCCAGTCAATGTTCATGGTCTGGGCTTTTACATCTCCACTTTTCAGAGAGGAATTAGACATACTGAAGGTAAAATGCTTGTGCACCCAGAAATGCCAATTCTGTGCCTTCCTCCCCATCCCAGGGCCCTGGTTTGCCACAGGGAGGGGAGGCTTAGTCCTGCATGCAGAACAGCTCTTCCCAGAGACACTATGAGCAGGGGGTGTGTCACTTCTGAAGGACCAGAATCCAAATATAATGTAAAAGGGGATGGGTTTGTAAGCTGCATACAAAAGAAGGGTTTTCCTAAAGTGGTGAAATATCCCAGACTTCCAGGGCTAAGGAAGACACATAAGTATTACAGAAGAAATTGTGCCTGGCTGTTGCCTTCCCTATGATGCCCAACAAAAGGCAGAAGTGGCCAGGAGGACCCAAAAGAACATTTCTGTTGAGTTCTTAGAAAGATGCAGATGATGACTCACATCCCCCTGAGATGATGAAGCATTTTCTTCTAGAAGAGAAGGGTGCAACATTTTTGAGAAAGCACATTTCTAAAGTTGCAGGTCTGTTAACTGTGCTGAATCATAACAAGGGACACTGCCAGTGCCTGGGAGTGAGCAAACTGCCCTGGGAGCCAATGCCTAAAGCGTTATTTTAATCGATTGATATCTCAGAAAAACAGTAACACCCAATCCATGGTTCCTCTGCCGGATTTGGTATCTCAAGGGATTCCTCCTTCAGCCAAACCACACCCCTTGAGCAGAATAGTCCTTGGCTGGGGTAATAGATGGACTCAATGACATTAGAGGTGTTTTCCAACCTGAACAATTCCATGATTCTATGATTCTCTGCTGTGCTGTGCAGCCATTCCCTCTGGATGAGGCTGAGCAGGATCTGGTCCTTGCAGGACAGGGTCTGTGTGGAGACTATAGCCAGACAACAATGCACTGCCACTGAGGACCGGGACAAACTCCATTTGCCATGGCTTAGAGAGGAATCCTGCTTGCAAATCACCCCAGGATCAGTTTCAGAGCAGCAGGGAGCTCCCAAAGCCAGGTTCCAGTGCTCCCAGCTGCTCTCCAGCTGCCTACTGCCAACCAGTCTGGGCATCAGAGGGCAGACTGGTATCTGCTCCAAGCAGTTCCTTAGAAGCACATGATGCAGAGTCCACCAGATGGAAAATCTGGGAGCCTACTCAGAAATATCTCATACCTTTGACCTCCACTGTCCTTCTCGGGGGAGGCAGATTCATGATTGCTAGAAACACTTTGGATGCTGCATTGGGGTGAGCTCATATAGTTTCGTTTCTTCCCCTGCTTGCAAGATCTCTGAATTGTTGCACTTCCTTCTGCTTCTTCTGGAAACACTTTATCCCCCACAGCACTGCAGCAAGTGCCATTTGTCCATCACCTGCCAGGATCAGGTTGCTCTGGACGGTTTCTATTCCATCACCTCCTCCCACTCCTGGTTCAGTGACATTTACCCTACTTCCTTCCCTGCACAACAGGTTTCTGTGGCTATCCTCACCATTCCTTCCACCAGCTGCCTCTGCTTTCAGCTCTTTGTTAAGGTCCTGAAGTTTATGTCCTTTCTTATCTCCTCAGGCTCCATAAACTCCTTCTCCATGGAGTGAAAGTAAGATCACAATCTCCATGTAATATCTCCAGGGTGTCAATACACTGCAGGACCCACTGAGACCAATCATCCTTCTCCTTCCTGGAACTGGCAAAGCTGTGGCTGAGCTTGTCTCACTAGTCTCTTCTCTCTGTTGTGCAGCCTCCAAAACATCCTGAAGGAGTGTGGGACTCCCCAAACACAGCAAAACTCAGTCAAGAGGAACTGCTCTCCCAGTCCAGCTAATTTATTCACTAGAAGACTCCTAAAGCATCATCCAGGACATCCCCAGAGAACTGGAGAGAGAAAATTTACAAGGGCTTGTAGTGACAGGACAAGGGGGAATGGCTGCTAGAGGGCAGGGTTAGATGGGATATGGAAAAGAATTCTTCCCTCTGAGGGTGGGGAGGCCGTGGCACAGGTTGCCCAGTGAAGCTGTGGCTGCCCCAGCTCTGGAAGTGTCCAAGGCCAGATTGGGCAGGGCTTGGAGCAACCTGGTTTAGTGGAAGGTGTCACTGCCCATGGCAGGGGGTGGAACAACATGAGCTTTAAAGTCCTTTCCAACCCAAACCAGTCCAGGACTCTATGATAAATTGTGCTGAGCATTTCAGACTATGTTCTAACAAATCTCATTTTATTTGCATTGAATCAGACTTCAAATTAGGCATCTTCTTGATTTCTGTCTGAAGGACACACTGGATAGCCACTCCAGCTGGTAGTCCAGGGCTGGTGGCACTGCTTGCAAACCATGTGCCATGGGGCAGTGTTTTGTGCACTCAGGGCAGTGTCTCCTCCTCCTGGCCCTGTGCAAAGAGACCATGGTTCCACTCAGGTTCAGATGAGCTCTTCCTCCAGTGACACACTGGCAGCCTGTTCAAGGCAAGAGCCTTGGGGCAGCAAGACAGCCTGGAGGAGAAGGGATGTCCCAGGGGATGGACAGACCAAAGGTGAACACTTGAGACAGAGTTTGGGCTATTTTTCTTTCCCTGGATCTTGCATCCCTGAAGTACCCCTGCCCTGTGATGGGTAGCTCCCCACACTTGGAGATTTCCCACTCATGGGGTTTTGAGGGGGGGGGTGGAGGGGCTGGAGCTGACAGACCTGGAGGGGATCTCCTGACGAGGGGACCAGGGACAGCAGCCCAGGGACCACCCCACCCAAACAGATGTCCTCTCTCTTCACCCCAGGCCCCAGTACCACAAGGCTGGGGTGAAGGCACCACACAGGCATCTGCCACTCCCAAATCCCTGCCTGGAGAGTGCTGCTGTGTCCCACAGATGCCACAGTGGGATCTCTCAAGGACCGTCTTGGAGAGGATCAGGTCCAGCAGCACCCCTTCGCCTTCTGAAATATTTCAGCAGCAGCAGCACTACAAACCCAAACCATTAACCACACAAGGTTCCCCAAATCAAGCCTTTATTGCTTTATTCCAATACAATTCACATCAAAGTCAGCACTACATGGCAGGCTGGGCACATACGCTGCTCCAGCAGCCTGTGAGATGAGTATCAAGGCATCAGTAATCAAGGGACTCCCCTGTCCCCACTAGTGGCACAGAGGGTTATGGCACATTCCTGCTGCAAAGTGCCTTCCCAACACATGGCACACAGTGGGTGTCACACATGGCAGGTCACTCCAGCAGCCAGAACCATGTGAAAATCCTACCAGGACACTCACCAGAGCACTGAAGTTTTCCCCTAGTGCTGCCCCACTCACTGGGAGAAGCAGGTTGGGCTCCCAGGTCTCTGCCCACCAGTGACAAGCCAGGGCAGCCACTCTCACAAGATGATGCATCCGGTCCCCTGTGGGTCCCTGACCCAGGAGATCACCAAGGGTTCTGCATTTCTGCCCCCCAAAAAGGCACCCAAGAAAAAGAGAGGCCGGAGATTGCCTGAGAACTTGTCAGTGAAGGTGTAAATGTGGGAGCGGTCGCTGATGTTGTAGAAGGAGATCTCTCCTGCCTCATAGTCCAGGAAGATCCCAACACGCCGGGGTCTCACACTCAGGGTTACAGGGGACACGGGTATGGTCAGGGCCTCGTAGGTGCCCCCGTTTTGCAGCCGCAGCACCCAGTAACCGTTGTTGGGGGAGAAGAGGACAGAGCCTTTCCGGCCAGCAGCCTCTCGACACAGCCCCAGGCCCCACTCGGGCTTGTCTCCCACCTGCACCTCCCAGTAGTGGCGGCCCGAGAAGAAGCCAGGGCTGCCCAGCACCACTGGGGCGCTGCCAAACCTCTTGGGGCTGTCGAAGAGGGACAGAAGCAGCTTCTTGCTCCCGCGCCGGACACTCTTGCCGTCCTCAGACACAGTGAGGTCTGGGTGTGCCGTCTCTGGGTCCAGAATCACGTCCACTGGACAGAGAGAAGGATGGAAGGATGGACAAGGCTTCAGGCATCTGCAGGCACAGACATAAGCAGGTGCCTGTGACCTGAATGCTGGGCTCTCCCAAACCATCCCACATCTCACAATTATTTGCTTGTGGTTTTGCACAGGTCCCAGCACTGCCTGGCAGTGGGAAGTGTAACATAGAAAATGAGCCACATCAAAATATTTGGTGTCAGGCTGCAGAGCCAAGCCAAGGAGGGCAGTTCCACAGCTTCAGAAAGATGTCTGAAAGCAAGAGGTCATGGGCAACATGGTGCTTGAAATCCCCAAAGACATCCTGGGCTTCAGGGTCCCCTCACAATTCATCCAAGACCACAACAAAAGTCTTCCCACCATGAAACCAGACTGAACTCATCAGTGCACAAACCTGGAGCAACTGGACAAAGCTTATTGGAAAAACCTCCCTGTGCTCCAGGGTACTGGGGAAAACCAGAGCCCAAATGTGCCCGGAGCTGCCCCCTCACCTTTGAACTTCTTCAGCATGTCCCTCATGCCCAGGCAGCGCTCAGGAATGCTGTAGTTTTCCTTCAGGGTCACAGACACAGCCTTAGGGGATTGGAACTTTACCCCTTCACACCTGAGAAGGGAGGGATGACCTTGGGCTGTATTCAGAGCCTGCACCATGGCCCCTCTCCAGCTGGGAGGGGGGTGAATGCCCTTTTGTTGCCCTTCGCCTCCTGGAGCTCTGGCTGGGAAGAGCACTAGGGATAATTACTTGGATACCGGCAATCCAAATGAGAACAGAGTTAAACAATACAGGGAGCAGCAATGCCAGGCCTGGGGAAGGAAGGAACAAAGCCACTGGGCAGCACATCCCTTAGGAGGGGATGCAGCTCACATGTCACAAGCCAGGCAAGACCTTGGCTCTGAGCCCCTGGAAAAAGAGGACGGAACCTCTGAGGGATTGTCTCAGTCCCTCCTGTGTCTACCCCAGGAGGACCAAAGCAGATGCTAGGCAGGGAGAATGGGGTGGCTGTTGTGGAACAGATGCAAATCTGCCTCAAAGCCTGGAGGCATCCAGGACAGTAGGAGGAACAGCCATGGTGCTGGCCAGGAGTAACCATGGGTACCTGCCAGGAATAATCATGGGTACCTACCAGGAATAATCATGGCACCTACCAGGAAAAATCACCCACCTACTCAGGATGCTTTTCATGTCCTAGAAGAAGACAAAAACAACTCTGAGTTTGTCTGGGCCAAGCCACCCACCCAGATGACAAAGGCACCAGGGCTGTGCTAGTGGTGCTGGTGGCAAAGCCTAACCTTGAGCAGCCCATCAGCTGGCTGCTGGCTCTTCCCCTTTATCTCCAGGATCAACTCCTCCAGCAAGCACTTCTCCTCCACCAGCCTGGCCAGGTTTTCATTGATCAGCAGCAGAATCTGCTTCTCTTCCTCCTCCAGCTTCTGGAGCAGTAGCTTCTCCTCATCAGCCAGCAGCCGATGCAGCTTCCCAAACTCACTTACAATCCTCTCCCGCTTTTTCTTTACTGTCTCCTTGGGATAAGAAGATTCATGGGGTGAACATTATCCAGGCAGCCAAGACAGAGCCAGATGCTCCGGCATCCATGCCCAACATCAGGCCCTGGGAAAATACTACATTTTTGTGATAAGTGCATGAATTTAAAAACCAGCCAAAGGCAAACTTGTGCTTCCACCTCACTGTAGTTCCCACTCCACATCCTCAGTTTACCAGCAGCAGGACCTTGCCCGGGGCATTTCTGCTCAGCTGGACCCCAGAGGTCTGGGGTGTGTTGGGCTGCAAGGAGGTGCTTTCAGGTGTCGGGGTAGGTTTTTATTACAACTCATACCTCCAGCCAAATCCAGGCTAATAAACTGCTTGGGCAGGTGGACAATGCTGGAAAAATCCCCAGTTAAGAGCAAGAGGTAGAAAAGTCATAAAATCATGGAATAGTTTCAGTTGGAAGGAATCTTAAAGACCATCTGCTTCCACCCCCTGCCATGGGCAGGGACACCTTCCACTAGACCAGCTTGCTCCAAGACCAATCTAGCCTGGCCTTTGACACTTTCAGGGATGGGGCAGCCAAAGCTTCTTTGGGCAACCTATGCCATGGCCTCAGCACCCTCACATGGAAGAATTTCTTCCTTATATCTAATCTAAATCTCTCCTCTCTTATTTTAAGACAGTTCCCTCATGTCCTGTCTCTATCTGCCATGTAAAGGAAGCCCTGAGGCTGTGGAGGATGGAAAGGCTGTGGAGGATGGAAAAGCAGAGCCCAGGAGGCTCCCTAGGTTTCACTATGAGGTGAAGAGCCAGCAATTGGCAGGGTCTGCCAGTGTCTTACGGCTTTTCACCTCATCCCTAAAAGCTGGCTGGAAATCTGGAGCTGCAGAAAGACACTCTGCAGTGAGCTTGGGCCAGGAAACCTCAGAATGAGGACAATAAAGGAAAGGAAATTGAACTCTTTTTTTCCCCCCCATCCAAGTACTTGGACCTGAGTCATGAAGACTTGATAAGCCAGGACAGCCTCTTCCCCCCACCATTCACATGGGACTTTTTGCTCCTTTTGCTATAAAAGCACAACCAGAGGAAACTGGAGGCAGCTGAGCCGTGACCCTGAGCCTTGACTCAGCAGATAGGAGGACAGTGACACGACACAGCTCTCACAATCTCTGTCCTTTTCCCCCAATGGGGACAGAGGGTTCATAGGGACATCCTTAAAACCCACCACCATTTGTCTGGACTGTCACAGGCAAGGGAGCTGAGCAAAAAACTAGGGGAGTTCAGAGAAACCTGTCTTCCCTGCCAGAGCTGATTAACCATCTGCTCAATAACTGGGCTGGATAACTCATCCAGCAGTTTCATTTCCTTTTCTGCAGTTACTTTTACTTTCCAGCTTTTACTCCAAGAGACTAGAAATCCAGCTGTTTGCTGGCGTCTGCTCTTCCCAGAACTGTCTGGAGTGGGACACAGTTGCAGTAATTCAGCTTTTTTTCTTCCTTATGAAAACACCTCTGGTTCCTGCTGCTGTGGAGCAGAGCTCACCATACAGCTCATACCTGGCTTGGAACTCAAGCACATGTTGTAAAACAAAAGGCAATAAAAAATAGCCCATGTCTACTTGTTTAACCAGCCTAAAGTCCTCATGATTCCAGGGAATCTGGCATGCTGCTCCTTGCAAATCTTTTTATAGAGCTGCACACGTTTACTGAGCCTGGCTTCCAGCATTGCTCATACATGTGACAGCAGAACACAGGGACACAGCCTGGAGACAATGATAAAACTGTGTCCCCAGACAAGATCATTCAGAGTGGTTTTTTTTTTTTAATTCTGATATCTCTGAAGCTCATTCTTTAAGAATTAAGACAGGCACCTGCCTTGCACTCCTGGGTTTTCATCCTTTCTGCTGACTCACTCTTCTTCACCTCCTCCACTTCCTTTAAAAGACTCTCCAGGGATTTCTGGAGTTTGACCTGGAAAGAAGAAAAATGGGCTCAATTCACCCCAAGAGCACCCACTGAGCACTGCAGGTTGGCTGGGTCCCCTCTGCCTGGGGGGAGACACTGACCCAGTGTCTGGCACGGCCTGGCACCCGAACAAAGCAGCTGTGCTCTTCACTTAGCTCACAGTGTTAACCTTCCCCATGCTCCGCAGGTTTCCCCTATATTTTTCCTCACTATTAAGGTTCTGGAGACCAAAGCGACAGCCCTCTTTCAACGCTGGGGTGAAGGGCGGATGATGTCAGGATCATAGCTGGGATGTGGGATTTGGGTGCCAGCATCCCTCCACCGGGGCAAAATGTCCTCTGGGGCCCATCGGCTCAGCTTCTCCAGGGGTCGTGAATGGGCAGAGAGCCAGGCTGTGTCCCTGAGCTGGATGGACAGGGTGAGCCTGGGTCCACCAAAAATGTGTAAGAGAACCAGGACCAGCTTTATCCCTGCTGCGAGGGCGGCTGGGGGAGCGGGGGAGGGGCGGGGGGGGGGGGCAGGGGAGGGGGGGGGCGGAGGAAGCGGGGGGGGGGGAGGGGGGAGATGACCGTCCGCGCCACCCCTACTTCTGCTTTCCCAGCGATGCCACTGAGCATGTTGGGGTCCCGGTGGCCGCACACCCCCGTGCCAGAGTGCCTCGGGGCACGACAGGGACCCGGTGCCTTACCCTCCCGTACCTTGTAGACGTGCGCCGCCTCCTCGATGGGGTACACGGTGTGCGGGCGGTGCTGCAGGGACTCCCGGCACACCACGCAGATGGGCTCCTCGTCCTCCTCGCAGAACAGCTTCAGCCGCTCGTCGTGCTGGGGGCACAGAGGGGTCCCCGGCTCCAGCTCGGGCCCCAGGCCACCCCGCAGCCCCAGCTGGCGGATGCTCTCCACGATGTTGGCCAGCTGCCGGTTGGGTCGGAAGCCGCTGCGGTGGCAGGAGGCCCGGCACTGCGGGCAGGAGAAGGGCCCGTCGGCCCACAGCCCCTTGTCCTGGCAGTGCTTGGCGATGCAGCCTCGGCAGAAGTTGTGGCCGCAGTCGATGCTGACCGGCTCGCTCATGTACTCCAGGCAGATGGGGCAAATGGCCTCCTCCTGCAGCCGCTCCAGGGCACCTGCCAGCGCCATGGTAGCCCGCTGCTCTTCACGGGAGCTTCCCTCGCCCCTCGTCAGCCAGCAAAGGCGGGCTCGCAGGCAGGTGTGGCTGGCAAAGTCCCACGGCGAGGAAGAACGGGCAGTGCCACGAAAGCCTGGAGGACGAGCCGGCCTCGCTACCGGGTAGCCCCGGCCACGGAGCCTCTGCGCTGCTGGGGGGAGGAGCTGGCACCGGCCGGGACAGCTGCAGCCGGCCCCAACGGCTGGGCCTGCCTCCAGCCCTGCGGGGCAAAGCCAGACAAAAACCTCGCGGGGAGAGTGGGACAGATTAGGAAGCACCAGAAGTAACCCGTGGCCAGAGACAGCCCCGGGCCGGGACGGTGGTGGAGATGGGGTCGGGTCTGTGATGGCTGAGCTCAGCAGCCCGTGGAGCCCCTGAGGCACCTGCCCCCTGCCCAGAGATGTTGGCCGAGGTAAGGGACCCCTCGCCACACCAACAATTGTGCCAAGACATCCCCCGTGACGCCCACCCACTGCAAAGAGCAGGGAGTTTGGGAATGTGCCGTGGCAGGAGGCAGGCAGGACAGGCAGGATGAGAAGTGCTCTCCTTTGCATGCACAGAGGGGCTGGGGAACAGCCAGGTGTCACCCCATCACCCACAGACCCTCGAGTGTCCAGCCATTGCTACACACCCCAGTCTCTGTGGAGCATCCCAAGAACTGCTGGGAGAAGTTGCAAGTTTTGCTCCTTTTTATTATACAAAAATAACTTCAACACTTTCAGTACAAAGGAGAATTAAAAGTTTCACTGAAAATGTCAAATAAATTAAGACTGCCTTTGCACAGCCTTCCATAAAAGAGCTAAACACTGAGTTGAATACTCTGCCAAATTCCCAGGCAATGAGAAAATAGAATATGTCTTGGAGGTGTCCATGAGAGCACATCTTGCAGAAGTGGTGCTTGGAGAGAGCAGAGTATTGCTTATCCACTATGCTTATTGTCCTTTAATTGATTCATTATGTCCTTGACCCACATGTCATTAGGGTTGGCACAGACCAGCTTGTCCTTGATGGTGGTAAATCTGGGAAAGGAAATCCAGTGAGGAGAGAAGGAAAGGAAGACAGAGAGGGGAGTGAGACCACCTGCTCCATGCCAACAGTGACACCCCACCAGATACCTCTACAGGCTGCATAACACCCCTAGGGAAATGGGGTGGGGATGGCTCCAAGTCCTTACAGGTGTCCTGCTCTCTGCACTTAAAACACTTTGTCCCCAGCATCTCTACATCTGGGACACCATCCTGGCTGGGTCCCACTATCTGTGGTGAGGGGGGTGACCAGCAAAAGCTCTTTTGGCTCAAATCTAATAAGGAGGTCCACAAACTGGCTGGCTGGGATGTGGGATTGCCCTCTGATATGTTCCCAGGCTGTTCTCCTCACATGGGAGAGCCCTGCCCAGTGTTTTTCCATGTCAGGATGAGGTATGATGTGGGGTTCCCCCATACTGTCAGGACAAGCAGGGCAGGAGATCTACTTACATCACAGCTGGTGGAGAGCAGTGGCTGCCCGTGTGCTCATACTTTACCACACGGCTCAAGGGCAATGTTCTGGTGATGTACTCAACACAGCAGGGACCATAAAAGTTGAGAGAAACTGGAAGAGAAGTTTTCTGTTACATCAGACCAGGAAAAGTGTCAGTGGGGAGAAGTAGGGTCAGAAGATGAGAAGATTTCCACTGGAGGAAGTGCTGCTCCCACAGTGGGCTCCCACCACAGCCATCTTCCCATCAGGGAGACAAGGTAAGTCAAGCCTCTCCTTTCCTACAGCAGATGCTAGTAAGAGAGAGCTGCCAAGCATTATTAGACCTTATACAGCAGACAGAAAGAGGAGACAGCTCCTTGGAGAGGAGAGATTGGACTCACTTGGAGAAGAGGTGGCCTGGTAGCAGAAGACAACCACAAAAAGTACAGAAAGGGCTGCTGTGAAGGTCTTCATGGTCCTCTTGGGTGGAGGTGAATTGTAGGAGTGAGGCTGAACTGTTGCAGTGTGTCCCTCACTGTTCCTGGTGTGGGATCCCTGGGTTCAGCCCTCTTTATACAGGGAGACAGCAACCAAGGATGGAAACATTGCTGAAAGCCGTGACACAATGGAAAAAGTGCAGTGTCAAGGATACCACACAGCCTTGCAGAAGAAACCGTCTAGAGGCCTGATGACAGCAGCATCCTGACATGGCACAGGGTATGATACCATGGGTGATAAGATACCATGAGAGGACAGAGAACAGGATATGACTTGTCATTTCATTTCCCCTGACCCAAGGGCTCTGCAGAAAACCCAGAATTAGCAATTCGGAAGATCAGTAGGTGGACCTCTTGCCTAGAAGTCACAGCAGTGGATGAAGGACAACCATGGTTGTCACGCACTTGTGTTTCCCAGAACATCTGCATCATGGACAACAGGAGATCTCACCTCTGCCACAGCAACTAGAGCAGGGAAAGTCTGAGAGTCAGGCTGACCACCCATGTGCCCACCCAGCCATGCTGGGTCCCACTTGCAATGGGGGCTTCCTCCGTGGGACTCTGAAGGCCATCGGTGCATAAATGTGCAGAGCAGAGGGTGGAGCATGGTGCAATTCCAAACCCAGGCTCCTCTTATGTCCTTGAGCATCCCTTCCAACAAGTCTTTAGGGAACCAGTTCTGCTACATCACAGCTTCTCAAATACTAGTGACAGCTAAAAGAGTGTTCAGTTCTTCATGGACATGGGAATCGGCCACTGATGCCCTCAGAGAACTTTAGGAGCTGATGACTATGTTTGCAGCGCAAAGCTGACAAAGATGGTTATTTGGTTCCAGCAGTGTAGCACTAGCATGCTTCTGACACTGCTCTGTCATTGTCCCCACTGCCAAACACGCACAGAGAAAAGACTGGCTGATTTAGCGCATGTTGTTTAGGATGGGAATGGTGTCTCTGCACTTTCAGAAAAACAGTTGGAAAATGTTACGTCCCTCCAGAAGGGCTCTGCTCTTTCCCAGGCAAAGGTTTGTGGAGAAAGCCTCAAGAGAGTGGAGGAAGAGTGAGGTCTTTTCCAACCAATTGATTCTGTGAAATCAGGCTTGCCATGACCCGCCTTGGAAGAGACCTGGGCTTGGTGGGGTGCTCCAGCTAGACCTGCTTGCCATGCCAAGGGGACACTCTCCAGCAAGTGGAAAAAACACTTCCCACCTCCAGGTCCTGCTCATGAGCTGGTTTCTCACCTAGGCATCTGCCCCTGCAGCCCAATGTCCCTGTGGCATTCAGGTCTTCTCCTACAGATCCATCTGGAAACCTCTTCAGCTTTGCTTTTGAATTCTTGGGCAAGCAGAGGCAGTCGCTGAGGCTTCTGTGCAGAAAACACAGCAGATGATGTTTTGGGGTTACAGCCCTCCTTGTAACACCTGGGCAAATAGGGGACCTAGACAGGACAGAGGTGAGGGCCCAATTGGACCTCAAGCACCTTATCCAAGGAGTCCTCTCCAAGACCAGCTCCCAGTTCCAGACTGTTCTGCCTCCAATGCTTTCCCAAGACTCCAATTCTTTCCAATGCTCTCCCAGGTCCTGCACCAAGACTGTCCCTGCCCCTCATAGCAGTCCAGGGTCTCTTTGGGAGCACAAGCAAAGACTCAGCAGCAACATCTGTTTGCCCAAAGCATTCAAAACATGGGATCAAAAGATGAAAATTCTCCCCGTGCTCCCATGCCTGCTCCTCCTGGCACAATCTTAGCTCCCCAAGGACCCTCCTGCTGGGTCTGGACCACTACCCTTCCCATTCCAGCTGGGTACTTTGGCTCAGAAGTTGTTTTTATCCCAGAGTCTGAGCAAATTACCCCATCACCAGGGCAGGGCTGCATCTGCGGCTTAAGGATTTGGTTTATGGAAGGCCTGACATCGCCAGTGCCCTTTCAAGACGTGGCCCCAGGAATTGCTCATCTGCTTGGGTGGGATCAGGATGGTGTGCCTTGGAATGTGTAAAGGGACTACTGAAGGGGATCCATTTGGGATCCATTTTTCCCACCTCCAAGGGTGAAAGAGCAGGGTCTTAGCACAGCCCACTCTGGCACAGCCAGCGAGATGACAGAAGAAGGACTGTGGAGCTCTGTGATTCTGTTTTGCTGTTGAAACAAGGGGGATCTGTGCTCTCCCTGAGCCCAGGCCACGCCATGGGAGGGTGACGTGTGTTGCAGCAGCACCCGGGGACTCTGGCTGGGGAGGGAACTGTAAAAACAGACTCTAGCTCCCAGCCCCCGTGAAAAGAGCATCCTTGAGCCCTGGACAGGGCCCATAGCCCCTACAGTCCCTTCTGGCCCCTCTCCTGGCACTTGTCTTTCCCCTTTGGGTTAAGGATGTCCTGACAGAATGGGAGCAGACGCCCTTTAGGGTCCTGTGGACAGGAGCCTCTGGGCATGGAGCAGGAGAAGGAAACTGCCCTACAGAGCCCTGCAACAGGGGAAGGATGAGCTCCAGTCCCACCTGCCTGGCCTGAGCAGCACTTGATGGGTGCCACATACTGCTCAGCAGGAAAAAAGAGAGGGCACACATTGTCCTTTCCATGTCCAGACAATGTCTGTCCCCACACAGGCCAGAAACTCCCATGAGAGGCTCTGCCATCACCCTTCAGTCCAGCCTCTTGGACAGGAGTGAGGACAGAGCATTCAGAGCAGGTGAACCCCAGCCATGGCTTCCAAAAAGGACCTGCTGGGGAGGAAGAGCAATGCCTCCACCCTGCTCAGTTTCAGCCCTTCCCCATTATGTCCCCATGGAACCTGAGATAGAGGAACAGACGCTCCACAAGAACAGCTCTGTGCCTTCCCCTCTCAACTACCTGAAAACAAGGCATCCTCTCCCACCGGAAAGGAGCCTCTCAAATCCCTGCAAAGCCCCACAGCACATTCCAGCCGAGATGTTGCATGGAATGGGCCAGCCCAGGGTGGTCTAACCAGACGCTCATGGGCTGGATCCCAGTTCCATCCTGTTACAGCCCCTTCCTGGGGGAGGCAAGAGCAGCCAGTAGAAACAGCCTCTTCTGTCCTATATGCAAGCATCTTCCTCTGCTCCTGCCCAGGTCCCAGAGTGAGCACTGAGCCCTGGCTAGGGAAGAAGAAGATGTGGCTCTGCTCTTCAGTAGGAGGGTGTAGCTACACCAGGCCTCAGCCTAGTGGTCCCTTGCCATGGGCTCCCCGAGCAAGATGTTCCGAGTGAGGTGGAGGGTGGGAGAGATCACAAGGATACCGCTGACCTTTGTCCAGTGCCCTCCTTTGCTCTTCCTTTTCTCCATCTCTATTCAGGAATGATGTAATTTCTTCAATTATTAATCATCTTGCTGCAACAGTGGATGAATGAAACCCATTAAACCTCCCCTGGGAGCAGCCCCAAGGAAGGAGGCAGGTTTCCAGAAAGTTCATTAAGGACAATGCAGAGAGGCAGTTGAGACAAGCCACAGTGGGAGGAATGGCCTTGCTGCTCTGTGCAGGCCATTTCCCATCGGCTGGGATTTGATATCCAATGTACAGGGACTGGGAAGCCTGTCACACATTCTGCCGGGCAGTTCCAGGAGGGTCCTGGTGTGGCAATTATTTCAGCTGAAAAGCCACAAAAGAGAGATATGCTGGGAGAATTGCTTATACAAGAGTGCCTGACAGCCCACATGCTCAAAAGCTGTTTCCAGATTGCTCCATCACCCCAGCAGTGTTTTGCACAGTTCCTCCCCACCCGGAACAAAGTCATTGATTTGTTATGATCTGCTTTTAAGGATGCAGGAACCCAGCTGGCACAACTCCAGCACAGGCCATTTGCCATATCTGGGGATTCAGTTTTCAGTCCCTTCACAAAAAAAAAAAAGTAATTTCTCCCAGTATTGCAGAAATGTTCCAAGTGAGAAATTCACCTCTGGAATATGATGGTAGTCCTGGTCAAAATTACAGGAGTCATCAATTCACCAGGTTGAGAGAATCCCAGAATGGTTTGGGTTGGCAGAAACTTAAAGTTCATCCTGTCACTGAAACAGCAGGAAAAACACAACCTTTCCAACAAATTTTAGTGTTAGAGAACTCAAGCATTATTTTATTCTGGCCAGGATGATGTTCTGGCCAGGATGTGCAACAGAAGTAATTTCATCCACACATGGGGTTGTGCAAAGAAAATTATTCCATCACACATGTCTCTTTTCTAGATTTCTCACATATTTATACAGTCAAAACTCAGAGAGATTAATTGGTTCAATGTTTATTGGTCCCAAGTTACACAGTTCTTAGATTTTGGTTTCCTATTGCTTATCGATCCCTTCACCTTAGCTGCTAATCAGGTTCTCTTTCTTCTCTTATGATCTTTTCCCAGACCAAGTGTCTCCGACACACCAGGAAGGATGTTCAGGCATTGATGCTCATTAACATTCGCTTACCTCTCATGCATCCTCTGGTGGCTCCCAGTCCCTTGAAGTGTTAAGCTCATCAGGTCTTGCCCAGGGAACAGTCTCTTGAAAAGAAACTTCCATTCCCTTCCTGGGCAAAGATGAACAAAACCCCTGATTAAAGTTATTTTAAAAATTTAGAAGTTGTATCATTTCCTGTTCTACCCCCTGCCATGGGCACACCTTCTACTAGACCAGGTTGCTCCCATGCAATGTGGCC
The DNA here is from genome assembly GCF_027477595.1 of Haemorhous mexicanus. Lineage (NCBI taxonomy): Eukaryota > Metazoa > Chordata > Aves > Passeriformes > Fringillidae > Haemorhous > Haemorhous mexicanus. Next base: position 402,117 of record NC_082362.1, on the reverse strand, counting down.
TGGATAACTTCCAGGGATGGGACAGCCACAGCTTCTCTGGGCAACCTGTGCCAGGGTTTCAACTACCCTTACAGCCAAGAACTCCTTCCTGATATCCAATCTAATTCTACAAAAATCTCTGATCAGAGTGACAGGGCCACAGACACAGGCTCAGATCAGGTTGTAATAAACGACAGTCCAGCTGTTCAGGGGAAGCAAAATCCTTCTCTCACCTCTCTATTCTTTTTCAGACACTTGTAACCACATTTTGCCCCCACAGCTCTGCCAATGCTACACCCTTCCTGCTGGGCTCTGCCAGCTGTGCCTGCAGCACCCCCCGCCCCCCTCCAAAGCTCCCACCCACAGCCCGGATCCCACAAAGGCAAAGCCTCGCACAACCGTTCCGCAGGCTGCCGGCGCCGTGCTGGCGCTGGCAGACGGTGGAGCCGCCTCCCCAACCCCGGCCCCAGGCGGGGCTGAGGAGCCATGAACACCCCGTGCGCCACGGGGGCTCAGCTCCGAGAAGGGCCGGGCTGGGCCTGGGACGGTCAGCAGGGAGGGGGCAGCGGTGCCGTGTCACCCCCGTGGTCACACTCTGGCCTCGGCTGAGGGGCCGCAGCCTCGCAGGCCGCACAGACGACCTTTAAGGACGCCGGCGGCCTGCGGACCTGGATGGCTCAGCCGCGGCTCAGAGCCTTTGGACAGCACCCCCCTGGGCCCGGCCGACCCCGCGGCGGTGCCCCGTACACGGCCGAGCCCTTCCCGGCGAGACCCGGGTGAGACCCGATCCCTCCCAGGGCCCGACATCAGCGGCATCGCCACTGCCGCTAGGGGGCGCCGCGCCCCAAACCGGTGAGGGGCGGGGCGGAACAATGAAGTGTGAGCGGCAGGGTCGGGGGCCAATTACCGCAGGGTACCGCGCGAAGGCGTGGCCGCATCGCTTGGGTGGGCGGTGCTAAGGGCGCGGCCCCTTTAGGCGGAGCAATGGGCAGGGGACGCTTGGGGCACGCGAGCTAGCGCTGACTGGCGTCCAGATGAACCAATGCGCTTGGCGGTTGCCACGCAGGGGCTGGGCCTCCCCGGGGACCAAGCCGGGAGCCAATAAGAGCGAGAAGTCGGGCAGGCGGGCGGAGCTGCGGGTGGAAGGGTGGTGCCCGCGGGGCGTGCCCTGCCGTGAGTGGCAGGTGAGCGGGCCAATGGCGCGGGGCCCGCGCGGCGGCGGCGCTGCGCGGGGCGGCGGGGCCGGGGCGGTGGCGGGCCCGGGGCGGCCATGGACCGCGTGAGCAGCACTATGAAGCAGGTGTCCAACCCGCTGCCCAAGGTGCTGAGCTGGCGAGCGGGCGGCGGCGGCCTGGAGGCGGAGCGGGAGAGCTTCGAGCGTGCCCAGGTGCGGGCGGGGCGGGGCGGGGCGGGGGATGCGAACGACGAGGAAGGGAAGGTGCCAGCTGAGGGGGCTGGGGCGGGTGCGATGGGAACGGCCCGCCAGGTGCCTGGAGCGGATACAGCGGGGCGCGGCTGTGCCGAGCGGGCTGGGTTAGCCAGAGTGGGCGAGGTTATTTGGGTGGGCGCAGTCAGCCAGGTGAGCCGGGGGCGGGAACAGCTCCAGTTGTCCAGCAGGTTGGTGTCACAAGAAGCGGAGCTTGGAAGGGTGGGCGCGGCCGGCCCAGGCGAGCTGGGCTGGCGCCAGTGGGCAGGGCTGGCCAGGTAGGTGGGTATTGATGGGGCGGGGCGGGGTGGCCCCACCCACCCGGGAGGACGGTGGGTCGCAATGGGGGGACAGGGATGGGGACCCTCAGAGGTCCATTCAGCTGGGGCTGAATCCTGGCCTTAGAGGAGCACCCGGGGACATCAGGGTGCAGTGGCACCCGGGGTGCCCCAGCGCAGCAGTGTCTGCTCAGCCTGGCCTCCCCACCAGTGGGGCTCGGGAACATTCACTCCCTGGCCTGAGATGCCGCGTCTCCAAGCGCAGCCAGAGGCAGGCATCATGCCCAGGACAGTGCCACCCTGTCCTTGGAACCGTCCTGACAACACATAGCCTGTGTCTTCACTGGCTGGAGGGGACATGGAGTGACTCTTTGACCAGTCACCCCACTGGATTCTGCTCCAGTGTCACTGAGGGACCCCAAGTGTGGACAAGGTCTGTCCCTGCAGGTGGCTCCTGGGAAGAGGCACCTGTATGTTGAAAAGCAGACAGAATTTGCTCCTCAGCAGCATCCAGAGTATCTGGATGAGGCCCTTCACTCAAGTTTTAGGTGATGGATTGATGTCATGTGCAGAGGAAAGGTGGCAGCCAAGCTGGAGGGGCAGCAGGAGTGCTTTGGTGGAAAAAGCTGGTGATTTGGGGAAAGGATGTGCTTGGAGCAGCTGGGGATATGTCTGGACAAGGCATGGGGTGAGTGAAGAAAGAGGGATGGCAGCAGAGGGAGCTGGGGACAGCTTGGCCCTGCTGCGTGTCTGGGGATGGAAAGTACCAGTGAAGCGGAGCTGTCCAGACCTACTGCAGGAGTGGAAGGGAAACTGAGGCGGAAGCAAGGGTAGAAGTGGGACCAGTGGGAGCAGACTTGGATGAGCCCAGAGTAGGAGCACCACGTGGGAGATGGCTTAGGGATGGAAAAAACACCAAGGATTATGTCTGAGGGAGTTTTGTAGGAAGAAAACCCACCAGGCTGTGAAGTTGGATGCAGGATCGTGTGCAGGGCTCTGCTCACCTTCCTGCTCAGGTTGCCTCAGACATCAATTATTTATTCATACTGCTAAAGGTAGGAGTGGAACTGGTTTGCTCCTGGAACCTTCTGGCTCCTTGTGTCAGCAACAGCCCTATGGGCCTGGAGCTCTCTCAGATTCCCTCTGAACTCATGGCTTTCCGGGAAGGGTCGAGTGGAGAGGGCAGTGGGGCAGCACCACTCCCCACATCTCTACAAGCTGGATTTCATCTTCCTCATCTAATTTCCAGATGGCTTTTCCTTTTTCTGTGCTTCAGCTCCGTGCAATTCCCTTTCTAACTCTTTTTTTTTCCCCTATTTTTTTTTTTCTTTTTGCATAATTCTCTCTCTCCAGTTTAGAGAACTTGCCAGGCACCCTTAAGTCTTGGTCATACAGTTTTTGTCCAACTTCTTCTTTCTGAGGTTTTTTTTAGAGAAACTTTGTGGGTTTGGGGTTTTTTCTTTTTGAAAGTGACTTCTTTTAAGAAAACTTTCATCTGTTAAATGGTTTTAAAATGAAAAATTTCCCTGTGTTTCCAGCATGTACACACTCCTTCCCTCCCCTCCAATCCTGGCTGTCTCAGGGCAGCAGCACATACATTGCAAAGCCTATTTTGGGCTAAAAGAGCCCAAACAGGCAGAAACTGTGTCCAAATGGGTCATTGGGGAGCCTGAGGAGCACTTGCTTGGGTTGGCAGTGCCCAATTTCTGTGGTTTGAGCTCAGTCTGGAAGAGCAAGAGCACCCTACGAAGCTGTGGTGGTGGTAGACACCCTAGTAGTGGGGAGGTCTGGTGGTGGGATGTTGCTGTGGTGGTAGGATGTTTCTGTGGTGGTGGTAAGCTGGTGCTGGAGTGGCTCCACGGTGATGGGATATTTTTTTGGTGGAAAGCTTCCATGGTGGTGGGACACTTCCGTGGTGGTCATTACATTGCACAACAACTCTGCCCTGACAACCTCCATCTGTTGGCTTGCAGACAAACAAATAAATGTCCTGGTGGCCTCTCTTCTGCTCCTACAGTTGTTCTAGTATCTCCATTTTCCTGGGAATGCAAATGTGGGAAACCTGAGGACATGCCCAGATGTGGTGTTCCTTTCATGCTGTCCTTGCTGCCTGCTGGGCAAGAGCAGCTCAGGGAGAACAAGACACAGACAAGGACTCCTCTCTTCCTTTTCTGTTAATGCTAATAGTTTTCATAGGAAATTGAGCAACAGGAACACCAAATCCTGCAGTTCTGCTGCCATCAGGATGAGCTGGGTGCAGCCCTGCCATGGGAGGATGAGTGTTGCAATGACTGTTCCCCCTTTGCCGGTGTTTCACGTGGTGATTCACCATTCATGACCTCAACCTCAGCACAAATCTTTGGGCACAGCAACGGTCACCAACAGAGGAGGTAAAGCACCAAACGTGAAAATTCTGCCATATTTTAAGATAAATGTTTGCATCCCCTCCGAGTTCTCCTGGTTGGATTAAGGGGCATGTCCTGGAGCTGGAGCTCTGCAGGGAAGGTCTTCTTTGGGTAGTGCTTGGGATCTTCCCTCCTTGGGACCTTCCCTACTTCTTCCTCTTTCTACACTGTGATTGTCCACAGCAGACATCCTTGTGCCATGATGGAGCCAAGGACTGAAATTCCTTCTGTGCTTGGCTAGTTGGCAAAGACTTGATGTTCAACAATCAGATGAGCCGAAGTGTTGAGGGTGAAATCAGAGTTGGAAGGACACAGGACTTCAGCAGGACAGGGATGATGCTCCAGAGGTGATGTCCCAGGCTCTCCTGCTCCTTCACTCATGTTTTGGACTGCCATGGGATGTTTCCCTTTATTCCCAGCAGGTATATGGCCAGCAGGGCATCAGTGCAGGTGCAACTGCAGACTCCCAGAGGTGGTACATGACATTCCCAAGCAAAGCAGCTGACTCCTGGAAGGCTGGAGGTGTGGAAAGATCGTTGCACAGCTCAGCTCTTCCTGCACCAACCTGTTCCTTCTTTTTGTAAACCCATCACTGGATGGGGCAAAAATGCTCAGACATCAAAATTGAGGGAAGTGCCCTTGAAGTTGCAGCAGGACATTCCCTGATCTTTGGTCCTTGTCCCTGCCCTGTGTGTTTTGGGTGGAAGGGAGGCAGCATATTGTGGTTGTGTGTTGTCATCTCCTGGGCTGCAAAGTCACCAAATAATTCTCTTGTGTCTCCCATCCTGAGCACTGCTCCAGTGCCCAGCTGTGCTCCGTCAGGAGCCATCATGTCCCACACCACTGCAGGCTGCCCGTAGTCTGTGCTGTGCCCCAGGGGTGAGGACATGAGGTGGAGACAGTGCCTGGGGCTGTGGGGGAGCTACAGAAATTCCATGTTTGTTTCCCAGAGCTCATGGCTGCTGGGGCTTTATACCAGACAATGAGGCTGCACGCCCAGCATGGTCCCTGCCATAGGGACAATTCCAAGGGTAGTCCATCCTGACAAGGGTGAGGGTTGGGTGGAGACACTTCTTTAAAATTCCTGCAGAAAATCTAAACATCTTACATTTTAGGTTCTTTGGCTGCAGTTTTTTTCTGGGAAATTCAGGGAGTAGCAAAGGGCAACAGGGACCATTTGGACTGCCCACAGCTGCCACTATCTCTGGCACATTTACACACTGGGTCCTTAGGACTGTGTGCAACAATAAAAGCAATTCATGACTCAGGAATTACCCTGCAAAGACATATTTGCAGCAGAAGGTGATTGCTGGCTACGTCTTCACTCCTGCCATCAGAGTCCCCAGGGTGGTGCTGGGGATATCAGACCCTCCTGCTAAGGATTTCCCAGTGGGAAGCAGTGGCATTTTCATGTCAGGGAAATGCAGAACTCTGAATGCAGCTGATGCCACATCTCAGGAAGGTTTTAATGCCCTTAGTATGAGCCATCCCTCAGGGGCTGCAAAGCTGTTTTGCTTCCTTCCTTGCTGCTACCTTGCCTTCTCTAAAGCCAGGTGCAGAGAAATGGTGCAAATGAAATGGATTTTTTTTCTCCCTCAGTGTCAGTTAATAAATCCTTTTGATATGTGAACTCAACTTTTTCACAGCCAAATGCAGGTTAAAAGCAGCTTTGTGCCCATGGGCTGTGCCACCTCTGGGCCGCCATCACAGCCCCATAAATGCAGTTAATCCTTTTCTCCCATCTTTCTTATAAGTGGGAATATGGTCCTGTGTCTTCCAAACACAGCAGCCCAGCTGATTTCAGATCAGACCCAGCTCAGTCCAACTCACAGTTGCAAAGGAAATACCATTTACTACTGAAAAAAAACCCAATTTTTGTAGTTCAGATGCTGCAACCACCAGCAGCTTTGCCAAGAAATTCAGTTCTTACACAGGAAATGAGGCTCCTTTCAAAGCACCAAAGTGGGGCTATATATATACAGCCTCTCTGAAAAGATATTTAAAGAAGCATATTGACATTAGCAAGAACAGGAAAAAATAGCTCCTGGCTGTGGGGAGTGAGGGCTGATGGCAGCTGAGCCCATCCTGTGGGAGTGGGTGGTACAGGGATTCATTCATGGCCCTTTCATCTCCAGGAAAAAGAGCTCCTGGGTTTGGTGCTGTGTGAACCCCCATGCTTTTGGTCTCCTGGCTTTTACTAGGAGCTAGAGGTGCTGGGGATTGAATGCAGCTTCAGCAGTGAGGTAATGAATCATCTCATCTCTTTTCAGAGAGTCCCTCTTAGAAACTTATTTCCCTCCCCAGGGAAGAAAATAGTTTGCCTTGTACCAGATATGGGGCTGCTTTTCTCGTTAGAGCATGCAGCGATGGAGGGGTTTAGGAGTTTTTTTTAGATATAGAAGTATCTATTTTAGATGCAGAAATATCTATGGTTTTTAATGTGGGGATGGACTCCAGAAGCAGCTAAGCCTCAGGAGGATGAATAGATTTGGTGCTGAAAGTACTGCCACTGAGTCCAGGAGCTTCTGCAGCTGGGAAAACATGATGGTTTTGGACCACCAAGTGGCAAGGGGGAACCTTGCCCTGAATTACACCAGTGGCTGAGTGGGAAGACGGGGATGCTGGGGGATGTTGCTCCCCCAAAAACCCCTTTCCCTCCCATTCAGCATGTACTTTCCCCCCAAGGATGTCTTGTGCTAGGGGTGCAGGGGGTTTCTTGCCTTCTGAAATTTATCCAGTTTAACTCCATCCATCTGCAGAGCTGAGGAGAAACAGCCAGGAAAGCAGAGTTTTCACTAAATTCCCCATCAGAGGACTCTGGAATGAGTGTGGTCCCTTCTGCTGCCCCTGGCCGTGACCCAAGTCCAGTGAAAACAGTTGGGAAGGGCATGTGGGATGTGGGCATCTGTCATGAGGAGGGGGTGACTCATCCCAGCTTTGCTCTCCCAGAAGAAAAAAACTCTGAACAGGGGCTGGAGCTGCAGGAGGGACAATTTTTGGCTGAAAGATTGAGAATCCAAGGATGGGGAAAAGGTGCTCATTGCAGCCCATTGCGTCATCCCATGTACGTGACATGCGGCCAGGATGAGCATCGCCTGATCCAGCGCTGTCTGGCACATGGCACTGCAGCACAAGCCCCAGTACCTGGGTTCTGTGCCCATCCTCATCCCATCACCCGCTGATGGCTCTTACCCTCTGAACCTGGGACAGAGGGTCAGCAGCTGGGAGTCATACAGCAGCCTGAGGGCTAGAGGAAGGGCTGGGTCCTGGCCCTCATCCCTGCCACCAGCTTGGCTGATTTATTTTGCAGTCACCAAATAAGAAAACTTCCTGGGGACAGCCTGTTCCCTGGGTGACAGCAGAAATAGGCAGCACAGCTGGTGTTTTAGCCCGGATGTGCAAGTCCAGCCCATGGTTGGACTAATTATACATGGCATGCTGTTCCAGGCTAATCACAGAGTAAATGATCCCAGTCCACAGTAGAAAGGTGAATTATTCTCTCAAAGGCGTATACAGATACTGAATAGTTTATTATGGATTCACCGAGAGGGTTGGGTTGGAAGGCACCTTTAAAGTTCAGCTTATTCCACTTCCTGCCATGGACAGGGACACCTTCCTAGACCAGGTGCTCCAAGAGAGAGACCAGGTTGCTCCAAGCCCTGTCCAGCCTGGCTTTGGACAATTCCAGGAATTAAAGTTGAGCTGTTGGAGTGAGTCCAGAGGAGGCCACAAAGATGTGCTGGGGCCTGGAGCCCCTCTGCTCTGGAGGCAGGCTGAGACAGATGAGGGTGTTCACCTGGCAAAAAGAAGGCTCTAGGGAGATGTTAGAGCCCCTCCAGTGCCTAAAGGGGCTCCAGGAGAGCTGGAGAGAGACTTTAGTGAAGGGACTGGAGCGACAGGACAAGGGGGAATAGCTTCAGATTGACAGAGAGTGGATAGATACGGGATGCTATGAAGAATTCCTGGCTGTGAGGGTGGTGAGGCCTTGGCACAGGTTGTCCAGAGAAGCTGTGTCTGCCCCATCCCTGGAAGTGTCTAAGGCCAGGTTGGATGGGCCTTGGAGCACCCTGGTCTTCCTCTAGTGGAAGGTGTCCCTGGACATGGCAGGGGGTAGAACTGGGTGATCTTTAAGGTCCTTTCCAACCCAAACCACTCCAGTATTCTGTGCTATGTGTGATCAGGCTTTCCTTGTGCTCTTTAGGCCCAGTGGGCCATGACTGCTGAGGTCCCCCCACTGATGCCATCCCCTGTTTTCTGGGCTCTGAGGAGGAGAGGGGGCAATTCCTGGGTCTCCCTGAGGTTCTGGCACAAGCACTTTGCAACACAGTTTGCACATACGAAACTCTATATTCTTGTTCACTTCCATGAGAACATGGAAAAAACTATTTTCCAACCAGCATCTACTAATTCAGATAAAGCACGATGCCGCAGGCTCTCTCAAGAGTGCTGAGCTGCTCACATCCATCTTTTATTCCAATAAAAGAGACAAATGGTAACAATAAGCAGCAAGTCTCCAGGCTGGCTGGCCCTGGCAAAAGAAGCTGCTTCTCCCAAAGGATCCCTTTCTCTGATGGAAGTTTCCTCTTTCCTGCATGGGCAAGCACTTGGCACAACAGGACTAAACACCCACCGGGGAAGGGCACAGGCTGATAGTGTTAAACTGGGATTTAGTGTCATCACACATGTAGGAATGTGGTTTTTTTGATGGAGTGATAAAATTCTTTTTTGTTTTTTAAAAAAGGAAAAAATTTTAAAAGTTTTTCTTTTTAATTAGGTAAAAAGATACTTCATAAGACTTTAGGGTCTTTACTTCAAACTTAAGGATAGTTAATTGGACAGAAACTAAAAAGTTTCACTTAAGTAATTTATTAGAAAGAGAAGAGAAGAGAACAAAAAGAAATAATTGTTTTTGTGAGGTGTTTTATTAGGAGTAAGAGCTTTTTGTCTTAGTTTAGTTTTTTTTTTTTGTAAAGAGTTTTGTTATTTTGCTTTTTATTAAAACTTTTTTGTTTTCAGCACTGCCACAGAAGTCATCCTGCTAATTTTACACCATCTGAAGTAGCTGAGCTATCTCCAGTGTGATATAGATCTCCAAAAGCTTATAAGACCTGGCTCAAAGAGACCCCTGGCTACCAGTGAGACTAGGTAAAAATAGCATCTAAAATTATGGAAATCTTGGAATAAAGTAGCCACAGCTCAGCAGGGTTTTATTAGTTTGCTCCACTGCCAAGCAACAAAGGATCTTTTTCACCTCAAGACTCAAGTGCGTCACATTGGGGCAACCTCAGATACCCTTGAACCTGAGTTTAATGGCCAAACCATCAAACCAGCCTGGCAACCTCCCTGTGAGCTGAATACAGCTAGAGCAACTCTGGAGCTGCCTATTTCCTCAGTCCACAATGTTCCCAGCCTGTGGACTGGTACTTTCTGCATCGGTGGGAACAAAGGCACCTTTTTATTGGAGCACCAAACTTCCACAGCTAAGGCGCAGGAGGGGATCGGTGAGTGAGTGCTGAGCACTGTGGAGGGCACAGACTCCAGGACAAAGCTGATGGACATTCCCAGCCCAGCCCATGGTTAGGACTGACACCCTGTGTTGGCCTGAAGATGTTGTTGGAAGCCGTGGCCAGGATCCGATTCTACAGCAGATACAGAGCTGATTCCATTGTCATCACACAACACCAACCACAAACACAACCAACCTTTAGGACATGCTCTCCATTGGTATGAGGCTTGGCAAGCTGGAGAAGTGTCCACCAAAGAAGGGACTGAGATTCTGCAGTTTAAAAAGGCAGCTCAATGTGCTAAGAGACTGTTCCAAAACATTGAAGTTAGGCTGGAGGATCTTTAAAGATCATCTGGTCCCAATCTCCTGCTGTGGGCAGAGACATCTTTCTCCAAGATCAGGCACCAGGAAGGCTCTTTTTAACTGCTGGAAAGAGCACTTGGCATCTTCCACACAAGCCAGATACAGCCCTTAGATCCCCAGCCTGATCCTGGTGGAGTCACAGTTCATCCACAACCTCTCCATCCCACCTCTAAATAAACTAAATGCAACCTCTGCATCCCACTGAATAAAGCATGGATCACCACTCTGGCATCTCCATAGGCTTGGCAGCAGGTCACACTGCTGCTGGCCCTCATCTTGCTGATCCATGGTCATCACAGAATCCTTTGTATTGGGAAATACCTCCAAGGTTATTGAGTCCAGCCCGTGACTGATTCCTACTTTGTCAACCAGCCCAGAGCTCTGTGTGCCATGTCCAGTCATTCCTTACATACCTCCAGGGATGGGTACTCCACCACCTCTGGGAAGCCCTTTCCAATGCTGGACAATGCTTTCTGTGAAGAAATTCCTTCTGATGTCAAACCTAAACCTCCCCTGGTCGAGCTTGAGGCGATGCCCTCTTGTCCCATCTGTTGTCCCTCTCATCCTGAACCATGGTTACCAAGTGTGCCAGCTTTAGGTTGCTCCATATGGACTACCCAGTCCAGCTCTACAACCCTTGGAACTGCTCAGGAGAAAAGTCCCACAGCACCAGTTAGTGGTGTGAGGACGTCTTCTGGGTCTTAAGGGAATGCTGAAGTAGTGGCAGAGGAAGACTTTGACTTTCTGGATGTTGAAGAAGTCAGTGTATGCTGGAAGTGGCTGTGCCAGAAGAGGTGCTTCTGATGCACTAAGTCAGTGAAGCCATTGAAGAGCTCATCTCTTCAGGTGATGCTGTTCCCAGTCAGTGACCTGAGGGTGTTTTTCCAGCCAGGAATGTTTTGTGCACTTCACTAATGGGAATGAAATGTTCCAACAGTCTACAAGGTTTGGCTACTTCTGCAGAGTTAAATACTTGTCTGGAGAGGGCAAAGATGGGTATTCCTAGGTTTGCTGAATTTTATGGTCACCTGGAACTCGCATAGTCCATCCTGTCCTGCTGGGATTCATGGAGCAGGTGTCTGGTGAGGCTGTTAACCCTTTCAGCAGCCTGGGGAAAGGGGAGCTGCGTTTTGGTGGAGCTCCTTCCATCTTGTGGTTCCAGGGGACACTCCATCACTCCATACTCTGTCCCTGATCACCATGGTACCTTTGATCCTTCCCAAGCACAAGGAACCCAGAATTGTGTTGGGGTGATGAATGGGGCCAGTCCTAGACCATCTCCTCACACAGGAGGGGTGAGAGGTCATGGGGTGCCCTAGGACATGGCACAGACAACATTTTGGTGGGTGGGATCCAGCCTAGAATTTCTACTATGCCCCACAACTTTCCTTCCTTGGGGGCGCCTTAAGAGGTGGGTTGAGCAAGATCCTCTCCTGGCTTTACCCATGTCCTCAACAGAAGGGCAAACTGCTCCCTTGTTTGTCTTCCTGGCTCTTGCAGTCCCACTCCAGCTCTTTTTATAGCTCGGGAAGAAGTGCTTTCAATTTCTGAGTCGGCTTGGAGGCCAAGCACACTGGGAGGAGTCGCAGCTAGAAATAGGGCTGCACTCTGCTCCTGCATTCCAGATTTTTTATTTTTTTAGCTGAAATGTCCAAATTTGAAGAGTCCCATTGCCACAGGCACAGAACTTTTCCATTCACACTAGATCTTTTCTCCTTTGCCTTATTTCCAGTGCCCTCACACCAGCCACTGAGCCCCCTCGGGATGATTTTCCCAGCAAATGGGGTGTGTCATCCCTGCCTGTGTTTTCTGTAACCCCCCGATTTCACCCCTCAACACAGCTGTTTTGACAGGAGAGCTCCCTGAGGAATTAGTAGTGTCTGGGGGGTGGAGGAGCAATCAGGTACCAGCCAAAGCTTCTGAGTGGTGTGCAAAGAGCTCAGACTAAATATCCAGCAATTTCTGCCTATGGGGAGGGAAGCAAAGCTTTGGCAGCAGCAGAGACAAAAAAAAACAGAGAAAAAGAAAGAGGAGAAATTGTTGGACAAAACCTGTGGTTTCCAGCCCATTATTATGTGGGATTTTTGCTGTGGTGCTATACTGGGGCAGGGGCATATGGACAGAGCTGTCCTGGCATAGCATCCACAGCTTCCTGGGGTCGGCTCCTCTCTCCCATAGGAGCAGGTATAATTAACTGTATCACATCTAGACTTTTCCATTAATCCTTTAATACCTGGATACTATTGTGGGGCACACCCTAGCTGCAATCTGCCCTTTGAGAGTTTTTTTAGTACAGAACCACTTTGGGTCCCTGCTGCCCCTGGTCTATCAGCCTCCAGAGTGCCATGTGTGTGCATCAACGTCTCTGTGAGCTGGGAATTGGATATGCCAGGGAAAAATAGATCTGGGATCCAATCTGAACCAATCTTTTTTCTAATCAGCCATCACATGGAAAAGACAATTAGCCAGTGTCCCTGTTAGATCTTTTATCACTTTAACCCTTTTCCGTCCTTTTCTGCAGCATTCACTAACTCTGGAGGTAGTTGCAATCCAACTTCTCTTCCCATCAGCAGGAAAAAGAAATTTTTCGCATGGTGGGAATGCTAAAAACTATGGATTCCTATCAGAGGGGTGAAGCCTGTCAGGCCCTTTCATTGGATAATAAGCAAATTTCAGATACCCATTCCCAGCACCTCCAAGGGATTCTTTCTTTCCAGCTGCAGCAGGAAGTGCTGTGATTTCTGCTTGGGGAAATAGCAAGCATGTCATGAACAGGGTGTGTAGCCATGGGTGAGGTCTTCTCCTTCTTCTTCCCATGGGTATTTCCATCTTTCCAGCCCTGGAGGGTAAGGATGGTACTCAGCTCCTTCCACAGCAATCCCCAGCTGGTCCCACAGCCTGGGTGTTTCAGGACCTGGATGTTTGCTTCTCCCCTGCAGATGTTCCTGGTCCTGTGTTGAGGTTCAATATGCTCTTCCAGAAAGAAGCAGCATTTGGAAATTCCCTCCAATTGTCCCCACATGGATTTGTTTCTCTGCCTCATCAGGGTACAGCAGAGGAACTGGTCATGGTGGTTAAGCTGTGCTCAGGGCTCTCTGGGTTGTTTCTGATAATATCATACAGCAGATTTCTTGCATGTTTTTCTTTATTTATCCAGAAATGGGAAAAAAAAAAAAAGTCTCAATTCCCTGAACATCAATGGAGCACAAAGGATTTTCTCTGCAGAGGAAACTACGGCACTACTGGGTGCAGTTCCCACAGTCCTCGAGCTGGTGCCTGGCTTAGCCATCCATTACCTTCACTGAGGCCACTCTGATTCCCGTGGCTTTAGTGTCCCAGGAGCCTTTTCCCTGTGTCACTCCACCCAACCCTGTCACCTCCCAGCAAAATATGTGTCTAGCAGGAGGATGTGCCAGGGCCGGGGAGGGGAGTGGGGTGGGGATATGAGGACGAGGGTGCCCTGGGCTGGGCTGGGCTGGGCTGACCTTGCAGTGGCTGACAGCTGCTGAATTGCTGGAAAAGAAGGAAATTTGGTCTGTTTAGTGTCTCCCAGAGCCAGTTCCTTGTGTTTGGGTGTCCCACATGCCCCTCTGCCAGTGTCAATGGTATTGTGTGTGCTCCTGTGATTTGCATTCGAGAGCAGAGATTTCCCTCCCACATTAAACCCCCTGTTTTCCTGGAACAACATGGAAATCCTGGGGCTGCCCTTCCCTCTGCCCTGATGAACTCTAGAAGGGGCATCCCTGGGGTGCAGAGCCCTTCAGGCACCCCTCTTCCCACCTTCATCCTTGTGTGAAGATCCTGTTCATAGGGCCAGAGGAAGCAGGGGACAGAGTGGCAGGCACAGCCATCCACGCCCAGCCCATTCCACTGTGGGGGGATGCCCCCCATGCCATGGGGAACCAGTGGCTCCCAGCAGAGGGGGCATCTCCTGCTGCCAGAAAAGCTCCTGATGGAGCTGCTTCTTGTCATCTGCTTATCCCAAGTGCTTCCCATCTGTTTCCCCAATGCTTCCAATAGGCACAGGCATGTTTTCCACACCCAGAGCTGGGTTTCATGCTCTTAGTGCCCCTCCAGCCTCAGTGCTGGGGCTGGCTGGAGCAAGACAGTGCAACTCTTCTCCCTGGGCTGGGTGAGCCTAAGGGTGTGCTGGCAGTGCTCCAGCCAGTGGTGTTTATTTCCACACAAGGAAAATGAGGAAAACAAAATATTTATATATCAGGAAGGGATTTTACAGCCTTTTGCATGGAATCATGCCTGCTATTCCCTTCTCAATTATCTCAGACAGGCGGCAATAACACATGAAACACAGTTTCCTTTATGCGTGGGGTTTTTCCACCTTGGGCTCCACCCTGGTCTCAGCAGAGATCGCTGCTCCAGCCATGCAGGCTCCCCAGGACCTTCTGACTCTTCTACCCAGGGGCAGGCAGCTTGCCAGGTGCTCTCAGCCAGGCAGAGTTATGGGGCACTTGTGGGAGCATCACCTGTGCAGGAGCAGCCATAGGCACTGGAGAGGTGTTGGATGTGGGAGCAGGGGCTACTAAAAGAGTGCAAGGAATGCTTGAACTTGCATAGCAGAGAATCCCGGAGTGTTTTGGGTTGAAAGGAACCTTAAAGACCATCTCACTCCACTCTTTGCCATAGGCAGATACACCTTCCACTAGACCAGGTTGCTCCAAGCTCTACCCAGGCCTGGCCTTGGACACTGCCAGGAATGAGGCAGACACAGCTTCTCTGAGTGGCAGGGCCTCACCATGCTCACAGGGAAGAATTTCTTCCAATATCCCATCTATCCCTGCCCTATGGTAGTGGGAAGCCATTCCCTCTTGTCCTGTCCCTCCAAGCCTTTGTCCAAAGTCCTTCTCCAGCTCTCTTGGAGCCCCTTTAGGCAGAGGAAGGGGCTCTAAAATCTCCCTAGAGCCTTCTCTTCTCCAAGTGAACATCCCAAGGTATTCCAGCCTGGCTCCAGAGCAGAAGGGCTCCAGCCCTCAAGGTTCACCCATGGGGTTTCATCCTGGCACTGGTGCATATGAGGGGATGCCAGACAGGGAATTTACCATGTCATTTTTAGCTGTCATTTGGACACCTATTTGCTCCACCGTTTCCCCCTTGGACTGAACTGGGCACCCTGATCCTGCTGGGAGGGAGAGCAGCTCTTGGCACCTCTGCAAATGTGCAGCTCTCCAGAGCACATGGCTCCACAGCCTTTTGGGAAGCAGCTATTAGGGACATGGGGAGCTGGACAGGGTCTCAGTAGCTGGGGGGTGGGGGGAGAGAGCTGGGAAGTGGCTCTGGTGCCAAAGCAAGCAGCCAAACCTGTGGGAGCACTTGGAGGAGGCAGCAGTGCTGTGAACTGTCATTGCCTGCTCTGCTCCAACCTCCCCCTGCAACCACACGGCACTTAAATAGGAATGAGCTCAGGGCTGGAAAGTGTCCCCACATATGTTGCATATTTCCTATAAATACCTCGACTGCTGCCTATTAGCTGGAGGCAGACACAGCACCCATATCCCTCCCACAGCCCCAGCACTGCTGAGGGGGCTGCAGGCAGGGGTTGGCCAGGGGCTGGCCTTGTAGGATGTGATCTGGTGCAGGAAAAACACATGCTGTGACATTTCCCAGCCTATTGCATCCAGTGGTTTTACTTCAGGTGATTTTGTTCCACCTCTGCTATGCATCTGCAACAAAACTGCTCACATTTAGGACTTGTGGGAGGTGCTGAGGTGTGTGTGCCTGTTCTGGAGCATCCATGCAGCCTCCTGCTCCCTTGTCCGGGTTCACGGGGATATAAAGCTCAGGAGAAGGTGTGGGAAGCTTCTGGGAGGTGCTTATGGGCTGGGCACTGAGCTGAGCGCCACACTTGGCATTGCCAGGCTCTGCTGTCTCAATTCAAGGGGCAAGCAAAAGCAGATAATTAAAGTGATTCCTCTGATGGGGCAATGGAGGGATCACCTAAGGCAAATGTTTGGAGATTCACAAGGGCCTCACTATGCTTTGGGGGAGGGAGGAAGGCACCTGAGGGCAGACGCTGAATGTGTTTTGACACTGTGCTGCTTGTGAAGCCTCAGCTCCCCATTTATGAAGCCTCCAGGGCAGAACTTGGCAACTCTAAAAGGAAATGACTGGGAGATGTGTTTTATGGCTTCAAACTGAAAGAGAGCAGGTTTGGATTGGGTGTTAGGGAGGAATTCTACCCTGCAGGGGTGGTTGCCCAGAGAAGCTGTGGCTGCCCCATGCCTGGAAGTGTCCAAGACCAGGTTGGACGTGGCTTGGAGCAGTGTGAGATAGTGGAAAGTGTCCCTACCCATGGCAGGGGTGGAATGAAATGGGCTTTAAGGTCCCTTCCAACCCAAATCATTCTGGGATTCTATGATTTATCAACCATCTTCTGAGTCACTGGTGACACTGATCCAAGTATCGAAGGGCTGCAAGTAGAGAAAGGAGGAAAAAGTTGGGGGTTGTTGATGGGGGGGGGGTCAGTGGACTCATGGCTGGGGGTAAACATCCCCCTGGATGGGGAGAGCTGCTGGGGGCATTGACCCCTGTAAACTTTGGGGCTTACAAGGTGGTGGGTGACATTGGAGCCCAGGGAGCCGTGAGGGTCAGACATGGCAGGGTGAGCCAGTTCCCACTGCTGCTGTCTTCTTTGCTGACTCTGTTTCCTTCTTCTGTGCGTTGGCTCATCTCAGTGGTGTCAGCATGAGGCAAGAAGGAAGTGACACCACAGCAGGGCAATGTGTGTGTGCAAAGGAAGAGCCAGCCTGGGGTTCCCTAGGAGGGTTCCCAGATAATCTGCATGTAAGGATGGGGCTGCAGGGGACCCAGGAGACATCTGCAATGATGAGCAAGTTGGCACATAGAGCGTAAGTGTGCAGGTTTAAATCCCACTGCCATGATTCACCTGTACCAGCCCTTTACCTCCCTCATGGTCAAACATTTCTTCCCCATCTCTAACCTGACCCCACCCTTGTTCAGTTTAACATAGTTGCCCTGTGCTGGGACCCCAGAGGTGCAGGCAGCTTCAGGGGGGTCTCAGAAGATGCTTAGCTTTTTGGGCTGTCAGCACATATGGCTGGATCATGTCCCATTTGTCACCCACCAGAATCCCCCAGTCCTCTACACGGTTGTCTCCATTCATCCATCCATCTATCCATCCATCCGTCCATCCAATCCATCTGTCCGTCCATCCATCCATCCATCCATCCATCCATCCATCCATCCATCCATTTATGAAATCAATGATGACAGAATACACTGAATCACTATAGAATCAGTGGATCCAGGACATGGAAGGCCTGCAAGTAGAGATGACAGGACAACGCTGGGGGCCATTGATGGGAGTAAATGGCCCCATGGGTGGAGAGAGATGCTGAGCTTGTTTATCCTCACAGACTTCTGGGGTCCCTGCAGACATCCCTAGGCTGTGCTGGCACTAGGGATTGCCCTGGCCGAGGTCCATGATCTTGGCCTTGGCCTGACCGAACCCCATGAGGCTTCCATGGACCCACTGCTCCAGCCTGTCTAGCTCCCTCTGAATGCCCTCCCTTTCCTCCTGCCCACTGATGGCACCATTCAGATCAGTCTCACCCTTTCTATGGGTTCCCAGCCCTACACACCAGGAAGGAAACAGGAGTTTCATCTGCCTCTGGTTTGGATGGGTGGTCTATTTACCTGTCTTCTTGCAGCACTGACAGGAGCTGGAAGCAGCAAGGGGGGAGGATGTTGCTTATCCCACCTCTCTCTTTCCCTCTTGCATTTTTAATCCCGTTGGCATTGTATTGCTGCTCTCTGAGCTCCTGCTTACCTTGTAGCAACCCCACTGAGCCGTGTTCCAGAAGGCTGTGTGATTGCTGTAACACCAACAAGGATGGATTGAACAGGAGCTAAAAATACCAAATGATCAATAATGGCACCATGAACCTGTCATGCTATTTTAATTTTTTTTTTTTTAAGAAAATCTCTATATTGACAGCTCAACCAAGTGGCTTCCTGTAAAGGCCGGAGAGATAATGGAGCTCAGCTCCCTGCTGGGCTGGCAGCAGCTTCACCCCCACCTCTCTGTCCATGGCCCTGGGAGCCCGTCTGGATCTCCTGGTGATGTGGAAGGACTGCTCTCCTCCCTGCTTTTCATGCTGGTCCAGTTGTGGCGAGCAGCTGGGGGAGCTAGGTGCTGAAATAACCCCTGGTACTCCATGCCAGTACAGCCCTGGGCACAGCCACCAGCCCTGGCCCTGTGCCTGCTTCAGCCTGATCTGCTTTTTCCTCTCACTTTCACATGCCCAGGAAACTGCAGCATTACACAGATTTGAAAATGGCCTTGAGCTTTTTAGGCACTGCTCCTAAGCAGATATTTTTCCTAAATAAAGATTTGCGAAGGTATTTGGGCATTAGCCAGACAGGGGGATTTCCAGAAGTGTTGGAGCAGCCAAATACCCTTTAAATCTGCCTCCATGCAGTGCAGGGTTGAGGCTGGAAGTAGCTGGTTCACCAGGACTGTGACCATTTGGGGACATTTTTTACATCAGCAGTGTCAGCATGAGAGTTTTCCAAAGGTTGTTCATTGATGGATCTCTTTGGAAAATCACAGTGGGCTGAGCCCTGAGGGATGTGGCTGTACTGTGATATCTGAGTCAAGAGAAACTAATCACACCTCCAGTTCCTGCCAGTACTGTTCCATCCCTGTATCCTGACTAATCCATGATGTGGTACTGGCAGTAGGGAGCATACCTGGTGCAGGTGTTGAATCTGTTTTGGAAAGACATGGAACAGTGCAGGAAAGTCAATCGCCGTTACAGTGTTCTAATATCCCACTCAGAGGAAAAACTCACCTTGCTGTCACCACATTGGTGGCAATGGCTTTTTTCCCCACTAAGGCCCACTATCCCAAACACTCCCAGTGCCCAGCATTCACCCCCTGCTCCTAAAATGCAAGCTCCTTGCACAGCCAGTGCTGGTCATCCAGCTCCAAGGACCAGACAACAAACCCAGCCTAACCCAGCCTCCACAGCATATTCCCCAAGAGAGTGCTCCAGGGCTGGAAAGCTGCTGGAAAAAACTGAAACCTGAAAAAAAAAGACAATAAATAGTTTTCCAAGTCCTTGGTGGTTTTCCCAGTGAACCTGCTAGTCTCCCTAGAGCTCTGAAAATGCCAGGATACTGGAGCTCTCATATCAGAACAATGCTTCAGCAGCATTTGGACAGGTGTAAGTCGTGGAGCCGGATTAGTTTATTGTGAGCTGGGGAGGTGGGTTTAAACTTCTGCTACACTGGGGGAGATGGGAAAAAAAAAAACGTTCTCTGAGGAAAATGAATTTAGGAGTCTGAATCCAAGGAGTTGGTTGAGCCATGATTTGGTTCCTTCCCTTGGGGTAGACTTGGGAAATACAGAGAGATCAAGAAGGAGCAACAGATATTATTAGTCATCCAGGAGGGAGGCGGCTGCAGAGGAAGATGGTTTTTAGTGGAGTATTTTTAGACCTGGTAAAATGAACAGACGGAGAGGAAAGAAGAGAGAAGGAGACCTTTGAAAGACACGTAAATGCTCCCTGGAGCAGCTTGGCCCAGACTTCTACTCTCATCCTGAGCATCAGCTCAGGCAGAGATTTGCTCCAATAGAAATCAGAGATGTAAAAGCCAAAGCCTTAGGGAGCGTTTTGAGGAGCCTCTCTAGGCTGCAATGACAAAAGGCCACACTTGCTGAGACATTTTACCCTAATTCCCATCATTTTAATGAGAGGTGATTGCTGAAATAGAGTTTAAAAGCTGCTTACAGAGCTTCCAGCAGGTGGGGGAAGATGCTGAATGTCTCTTCTTTTTTCATCCATCGTGATCCAGACCACACATCCCATCCTGGAAGCTGGCAGGAGAGTCACAGAGCTGCAGGAGGGTGGAGTGTATTTCCAAGGTGGAGGAAAGGGACTTGCAGTGAAGCACCCAGGTAGATTCAGTGCAATCAGGGGGAGAGGAAGGATCTGCACCTCTCCAGATCAGACCAGAGGATGATGAATGAAGGCCCTCAGAGGACAGGGTGAAGCAAGGAGCTGCCTCCCCCTGGTTCTTCAGGGAAGCAGCCCTCATTTTGCTTTCCCTCTTCCCTGTGGGAAAGGCTCCCCCGGTGGAGGCAGTGCCTGTGATGCTCTGCAGTTGTGCAGCAGCCCCATCAGTGCATCTCTCCTAATTCCCTCCATCCCACTTGGAGAGGCTTGCTAGGGCCTCTGCAAGTGCATCCCAAATTGTTCACATAGGATGCAGCCCTAGGAGAGGTTTGCTGGAGCCTGGGATGAAGCATGTGTGTTTGCACATCTGACTGGGATACTCTGTGTATCCCCTGCTCTTCATGAGAGCCTGGGAATAACCCAAGAGCACCCTGGGGCCAGGAATGCCTCTTCACCCTTGTGTCCTCACAGTGATGCAGTGAACTACAGCAAGGAACTCGCTTGGGAAGAGCTTGAAATTCCTTCCACCTCAGTGGATCCCCGAAATGGTGGGATTTATCCCCATAGGCTGCACCAGCCTTTCTGGAGCCCTGGATTGTTTGGGTGCTGTCATTCCTGCTTGGTGCTTCCAGCTTTCCTGGCTTCTCTGAAAATGGGATTTCCCTTTGCTCCGAGGACCACTCCCCCCCTCCCCCAAAATTGCTTTTAAGTTAATTTCCAGATTTTCTCTTCAAGCTGCCTTGGCTCTGATTTTTGCCCCCTGGCTGAAGCCCCACCCCCCCACCCATGATGTGAAGCCAGGTGAATTTGGAGCTCTCTGCCTTTGCCCCAAGTGCTTCCTGGTGGTGTTCAAACTCTGGACTTTGCCAGCTGGAGCAGCTCAGCCATGAGGAACACTGCAGCCATCGCCTCAAGTACTTAGATGTCCTGACTCTGCAGGAGACTCTGGATACCTTCCCCCTGAGCTGAGCACTTTGTTCAGAGGGGAGCTGGTCTGAAAGCTTGATTTGGAAAAATAAGGTTAATGATGATTAGCTGATTTTAATTTGGGGGATTGAGCAGGGGTGCTTGGGAGCACAAAGCCTGTGAGTGGGGGTGGGCTGTCTGGAATTGTTGCAGGCAGGTTCCAGTAGCATAGTAGCATAACAGCATGTCACCACTAACTATGAAAAAATGGATGTATCCTGCTTATTATTTTAGAGGCTATTTTCCAAGCAGGTGGCATTGTAGAGAAAGTCCCATCCGTCTTGTGCATGTGGGAGGGACTGGGTTTAGTCCAGATCCTCTTTGGTTTTGGCTGTGCTCTTTGCATACCTGCCTTAAGGTCTCTTCATGCAAAGCCATTAATACTTGATGACCAAGTACTAACTGCAGCACTGTGGCCTCTGGAAGCTGTGGCTTGGCTTCTTGGTGACTCTGGAGATGGTGCCCTGGAAATCCTGGACTGCGCCTCCAGCATATCCTGGGGCAGCAGTGATTGTGGCACTGAGTTCAGAGTGATGCTAAACCCAGCTAAGGGGGAATCAATTGCTTCCAGGATCCCTTTAAGCTGGGGGGAACGCTATGCTGGGGGGTGGGCTGCACAGTGAGGATCCAAGCTCTCACTTTTCATGTTGAGAACATGGCAGGTAGTCACTCACTGTGGGGCTTCAATGGGGGAAGGGCACAAAACCTGGCCCCATGTTGGCACCTGTGACAGGAGCAGGTACCCCCAATATGGGCAGGTGCCTGCCCTGATTGCAGAGCATTGATCTGTACTCATTCCCAGGCTCAGAGCAGCATCCAGCGTCTGCTCCCAAACGAACTTGGCTGCTGCTTGAAACCATCTGCTCTTGCAAAACACATTTAGTCCAGCATAAACCTGTGAGCTGTGTTGTTCGAGACAAGCAGTGCTGCTGAGCAGTGAGTGCTCCATCCATCTGTTCATGCCAGGGATCTCACAGGGCTTTATCAACCACCTGATAAAAACACGACCTGGATTTGACCCTAAAAGCTCCCCCAACACTGGGATGAAATGGGTGGTTGTGGAGCTGGGTGTTGGGAGAGTGCAGGGGTGGCAGGGCTCTGTCTCCTTGGGGATGTGGGATGCTGTTATCTCATTAGGAGAGGCCAAACCATCATCCCAGAGTAAGTGGCTGAGCCGTGACTAGACTGCAGTAATCCCGAGGGATTAGTGTGTTGGATTAGTATGTTGGCTGGGCTGGCCTCACAGCAGCACTTTTTTCTTCGGGCCCTGAAGCATCTCCTCCGCCGACAAGCCAAGGGCCCTGGCAGTGCTTTGGGGTCGCTTTTAGGAGATTCACTGCGTGATAGAAGAATGGTTTAGTTGGTTTCTTTTGTGCCTTCCCATCAGAAAATATTCCTTGAGCACAAGGAGGAGCTAGGAAAAACCAAAATCCTCCTGCCTGGACGCTTTCCTGTCCCTCGATGGGGTGGTCATGGTGGTCAGTGAGCCGTCCCTGCCTGCCTGTGGGACTGACTTCAGCCAGGGGCTTGTTACCACGCTGGTTTAATTGCTCTTGTTGTTGGAAGCAAGATGCTAGCAGCCGAATAGGCTCTGGAGCAAGGGAACTCTGCACAGGTGCCAGACAGACCCACTGGTGTAGCTTCACCCCGAGGCACAGAGATGGGGCAGGAGGTGGGGCAGGGGATGGAGCAGAGGGGCTGACAGGGAATGGACGACGGGACAGACAAAGGGGTAGGGAGTCTGACAGGGAGTAAGAGAGGGGTCAGGCAGTGAAAGGGTCAGGCAGTGGGGCAGGGGATGGAGCAGGAGGGTGTAGATGGTACAAGGGATGAGGCAGGGAATGGGGCAGGAGGCCAGGGATGGGACAGCAGATCTAGCAGTGGGGCAGGGTTTCGGGTAGGGGTCGTGCATCTAGTCGTAGGGCAGCAGGGCTGAGGCGGCTGTGCCGAGGGATGCGAAGCTCTCTACCCGGGAACCCTCTGGCCGTCATCCACTCCTACGCTCTGCCGCAGCCCCGAAGCGGGCGCGGCTAGGGAGGGTGGGCGGGCGGTTCTGCGGGACGCCCCCCCGGCGTGCCCGCCCCCCGAGGGTTCCTTTGTTATTCCGGCCGAGCGCCGCGCCCCCGCCCCCGCCCCGCCCTCTCCGCCGCCGCTGCCCGGCAGAACCTTCCAGCGCCGCCGCCCCGCGGGGCCGCCGCCATGGGCGCTGCCGCCGCGCCGCGCTGAGCCCGCACCGAGCCCCGAGTCCCCGCCATGGAGTTGGGCAAGGTGGTAAGTGCGCGGCCACGGCCATCCCCCGGAGACCCTCGCGCCCCTCCCGGGCTCATTCCTGTAATCAGGGTTCGCATCCAGGGAAACTCCTTCCCGGTGAAGTTCGTTACTGGTGCTGGCGGTTCCCGTAGGAGCATCGCGGGGAGCGGGGATGGTTCGTGTGGCAGCGAGACCCGCCGGCGGCTGTGGGGGGCTCGTCTCCTGGGGATGAGGAGCTTCCCCTGCGGCTGCGGCCGGAGCGGGTTCGCTCCCACACGTCCGTGTGAGTCGTCTTCTCCCAGTCCCCGGCTCGGCCGGGTTCAGGCCGTGCCACGAACACCCGCGTCCCCACGAGCACTGGTGTCCCCGTGCGTCCGTGTCCCCGTGCGTCCGTGTCCCCACCAGCTCTTCCCATGCATCCATATTGCCATGTCCCCACATACCTGTATTTCCATGCACCTGTGTCCCCGTGCCCAGTGCTGCTGTCACAGCTCCTCTGGCCCATGGAGACTGCCCCTCACCCAGACAGAAGGAATGAAAACAAGTTTGGGGCGAGAAGTGGGTTTTAGGGACTGTTCCTACAGGGAGCACGTTCACCCCTGCACTGCTCACCCTGGGAAGAGGGATTTGGCTTTTCGCTGTGCTCCACCATATCCCTCAGATGCAGTATTGAGTCCACGTGGTCATTGCTGCTCTTGGCGCCGTTGCAAGATCCAGACATCTTGGGGGCATAACAGGAGAGGGATGCCCCATCCTGCTCCCAGGAGCTGCTGCTCACCCAGAAGCATTGCAAGGAGTTATTTCCACCAGCACTAGATCTGAGCTTAATTTCAGAATATCCTGCTAGGACAATAAGAGCTGCTGTGTTCCTGCTGGGGTGGTGCTTTTCAAGAAAGGTGGGTCCTGGGTGGTAGTTGATCATAGAAATGGATATCTGGATGAGCTCCTTGCATCTGCTCCCTAAATCTTTCATCCTCATTCCTTTATCTCTTCCTGTTCCAAAAAATGCCTAAATATTTGCATCTGCTGGGAAGCAGAAGACTGTGGTCAACATGACTGGGAAGGTTTCAGGAATGTTTGAAGGTGGTGGTAGACCTTCCTGGACTGACCCTGTCAGACATGGCCACACTCCCTCCCCAGACAGAAATCACCACTGCTGGAAGAGATTATCCTTGCATAAAATCCCCATTTACAGTTAAAAGCCTGGTTATTGGAGCAGCTCATGGGAAAGGCTCCGGCTGCAGCTGAGCCAGCTGGGCACTGATTGACTCCCCTGAGCAGTAATTAAGTGAGAAGAGTAATGAGCGAATGTGCATGTTTTAATGGAGGGATGGGGATCCTGGGGGTGCCCCTGGATTTCTGCCTCTCTTCAGATCTAGCCCCCTGTGATGGGCTCCGATTGTGCTCTGGGGTTGGAAGTGCCAGGCAGCGGCAGCCTCAGCTCTGAACTTCACAGTGTCATCTTCCCCATTTGGTCCCTGTGAGGTCTGTGTTTTGTAGCCTTGCTTTTTGCCAGCTATTCTCCCCAAAATTTCTTCTTACCATAATTTTTTTTCCCCCTAAGGTTTATCTGTGTAAAAGAAAAGTCCACATTCCTTAAACTGGATTTTAAAATTCCATGTCCAAGTAATTAAACTGCTTAAGTTATTTATGGCTGGAGGAAGCCAGTTGCCCAGCACTCCAGGTGCTGGTTCCTTGTGGTGGGCAGTGATGTGATCACTGTGGTAAACACATTAATGGGAGCCAAACTCTCCCTGTGATCATTCCAGCTCTCCCCTGCTGGCATCGACTATCTCACTGGAGCCCTTGGGACCCATTACAGATTGTTTGGTTGGTTGTCCTCCTTCTTTCCTTGGCCTTGAAGGTGGAAGAGCAATTGGATCACACAGTTTTCATCCAACCCCATCCCTCCTGATGGTATGGAACTTGGAATTTTCACTCGAGGCTCTGGAAGAGCCAATGTGGGTCAAGTCCTTGCACACACAGCTCATGGGTGTATCCTCCTGTGGATCCCAACCTCTGCTGCCCTCAGGAGTAACTGGGAGCTGCTGGAGTGGGCTGTTCAGGCACATTCAAAATGGACATAATAGGCATCCTACAACTTTATTTTGGTTTTACTGCTGGGATAGCAGCAATACAGCTCTCAAGGCAAAGGCATGCTAGAAGTTGGGTGTCGGCTTCCAGCCTTGCATGTCTCATTGTGGTCAGAGACCTCTGAACCTCACACCACCACACCTCAGTTTCCTGGCCTAGGTGTTTTTTTTCCCAGGAAACCCCACCTGTGCTGGAAGAGCTCCATAACACTCCTTTATCGGGCGTTGCTGAGTGCTGGAGGGGCTGGTGGTGTTATTGATCTGAAGTCATCATCCTCCTGGCCTCAGGAGAGAGAGCAGACCTGGAGGCAGCAATGACAGAGCAAGGTCTCTGTCAAGAAGAGCATCATGGTGATGCCATTGGATTCCAGTGTGGCTCACGGAGTTTGTTGCCATCTTCCCGGTGACTCTGTTTTGGAGTGTTCCATGTGCAGGCTGTGGGACAAGGTGACCCCACCTACACCGCTATCACTTGGGGTTCAGGGCTGTCTCTGGACACCTTTGTTTTCCTCCTATGGGCATCTGGGCTGGTGGCATCAGCATCTCCTCCTGGAGAGGGACATCTGAAGCCATCACCACTGGGAGTGACCCCAATGGATGCAGTGAGGTTTTGGGGTCTCTGTCACTGAAGTAAGTTGTTGGTTTGAGGAAAACGGTTGTTTTTATGGCCCAAGCACTGCAAAATCTGAGACTTGTTTTATTTGGGAGCTATTCTCATCTGGAGGGAGCAGGAGGTAAGAAGAGCAGCAACATATTCTGGGATATGCTCACAAAGCCTGGACAAGGAGCTTATTCCCAGAGGAGCTCCAGGATGTAGCCAGGCAGAAGAGGAGCACTTGCTTTCCACACTCATGGATTCAGCAGCAGATGCAGCCAAATAGCCTGGATTAAGTGGTGGGAAGGTATTTTTCACATCTCCTGACTCCCTGTTCCCAAGAAGCCTATGGGAATGAGCAGAAAGGCACGTTGAGCATCCTCCCGTCCAATACATAGAAATATATCCCTGGGTTTTACATCCCATGTGGGCAGCCAGGCCTGCCAGCATTGCTTTCCTGCCTCCCTTTCCCTCCAGCTGCTGTCAGGCACAAAGCCAAGCTTGTTTCCTGCTCCTGCTGTCAGGCCACAGGTGCCCAGCATGGGGGGACCACAGCCACCCCAGCTGTCCCCAGGAGCTCTCGCCAGTCCTCAGTGGAGCATTGACTACCCCAGGTGTTACCCAGCTGGCTTTTTTCCAGGATTTTGCTGGACAAAACCATTCCTTGAGCACCTCGAGGCTAGAATTTGACATTAGCTGCTGAAGGTGGTAGATGTTTAAAGAGATTCACAGAATTCACAGAATGACCAGAGAAGAGACCTTAGAAGAGACCTTCAAGATCATTGAGTCCAACTCATGCCCCAGCACCTCAACTAAACCCTGGCACCCAGTGCCACATCTGGTCTTTTTTTAAACACATTCAGGGATGGTGACTCCACCACCTCCCTGGGCAGGCCATTTCAACACTTTATCACTCTTTCCGTACAAAACTTTTTCCCTAATATCCCACTTACATTTTCCTTGGCGCAGTTAAGATGTGCCCTTGGAAGAGCTTGCCTGGTTCCCATGTTCTGTACACCCTCCAGAGCCTGAGCCAAACTTTGCTTTACTGGGATTTGCATTTTAATTAAGCCCATGGATTTTTCTTCCAGACTTGTTGTAGTCAAGTCTTCCTGCTCGCTCCCTTCTCTGAAGCTCCTGCGACTGCAGAGCTTGTGAGCAGTTTTCCAGAGGTACGCTCTATCCCGGCTCTCCATTTATAGAAAGGAATTAAGAAGAAATGAGGGAGCATTACTAAGAGGATTTGCACTGCGACTTACTCAGTTTGTACAAATAATTCGCAGTAGCTCTGGATTCTTTAATCAACACTCGTTTCCTTCTGGAAATGAGAGAAGCAGGAAGGCGTTGTGCTGCTCCTGAGCCAAGCTTGGCTCTTTGCCTTCAGATGGGAAATTTTGCATTCAGAGAGTAATCTGGGGAGAACTGGTGGGGAGTGAGGGTGTGTATGGCAGAGGGAAGTGTATGTCAGGGCTCAGAAAGCCTCTGTCATCCTGACCCTCTTCCTCCATGCAGTTTTGGGCTTCTGTGGAGCCTGCAGACACATGCCTGGAGAGGTGGCATGAGACCTTGTCCATAGGTCACCCCAGTGTGGAGCTGATGATGGCTCTACCCTGCTGTGAAATCTCCATGTGAGGAGGTCTGGGCTGGATCAGGGGTTGGGAATTCCTGTGGGACAAAGCTATGGCGGCCTGTCAAGCCATATGTGCAAGTAGACCTTCCACAGGTTTCTGGGAATCCCCTTGATGTTGCAGAAGGAGGAAAAGACTATTGGAAAGATGTCATTGCTCAGAGATAGGTAGTCCCAGACTGCTCCTCTCCCAAATGGCCTGTGCCTTTCCATGTCTATGGGGTTTCCTCACCCTGCTCAAGTGGCACTTGGAAAGCTAACAGTGCTTGCAGCATTCTATTGCAGCCTTCCCAGCCCCAATACCTTTCTCAGCCCTTGCAGCACCCATGGAGCCACTCCCCAGCCTGGCAGAGCCCCATGCACAGCTGTGCCCCAGGTTCTGCCCCACTGAGCCCAGTCTTGACCCTGTGGCTCTTCAGGGCTGACCAGATGGCAGTGTCACACTCACACCTCTCCTTCTGCAGTAGACCCCTCTGGACTCTCCTCCAGCTTCTTGCCTGGCCCTTGCACAAGAGGAAACTCCAGTGTTTCCTGTCCCAGCAGCAGGGTGGGGTGTGGGGCTGCCCCATGTCCCCAGTGTCCCCTGCCCTGTTCACGAAACTGGAGTGGGGCTGGCAGTGCTGCCCAAATGTGCCCTGGTGGGTCAGAAGTCACCCCCATAGGTTGGAAGCTCATAATTAAATTAAAATTCCATCAGCTGCAGGTGTGGGATGGTAGTGGGGAGGGGCATCTCTGAGTCAGGGTAAAAGGCCCTCTGTGGGGAAGGGGTCTGGGCTTGCTGTCCAAGCAGCCTCAAGTTTCCCTCTGCTCTGACCCAATTTTGCAGCCAAATCACCCTCCGTGACCCCGCTTGTCCCCCAGAGGTGACAATTCTAGCCTTGGTCTCCTGCTACTGCTCTGTGCTCCCCCAGTTTGCTGATGTGGATGCTGCCAGAGACACTGATATGGCAATTTGAGCATACCCCAAGTGGCTCCGGGGATGGGACCCCTGCCCTGCACTCTTGGGGATGCAATGTGAAAGTGTGGTGTCCACAACTACACCCAGAAAGTGAGATCCAGCTTTTCCTCGGAAACCTTTCTGCCTTCCAGATGGATGTGTGTGCTTCAAATGGAGTTGAGGAACTTAGGGATGGAAGGTCCAGCTGGTCCCTGCCTGGAACCAGGGGCTGACAGCCCCCATCACCCTCCTATTGTGTCTCCTCACTCTTGGAGGTCACTGGGGCTTCCTTAGTTGGAAAAAAGTGTCCTTGCTTTGCTGAGAAAAGCTGACACGAAAGAGCAGTTAAACTGGGAGCTCCATTTCTAGCTTTCCCAGGGATGAAGCACAGCTTCTCTCCAGAGACCATCCCTGTTCTGGTCATTCAAGGACAGCAGGAGCAGCTTTGGGAAGGTGGAGCCTACATCCTGCCTCTGGCTATGAGCTTCTGCTCCCCAGCTCTGGCTTTGCATTTGGCTTGTTTCTTGTGGTCCAGGACTCCATTCTGAGGTGGAATGTGCATTTAAATGCTGATCCTGGCACTCCTCACTGTGCCGGCTGGTTCATCACAACTGTCATGACAGTCTTGGGGGCTTTAGGGCTAAGACTGGGATTTTGAGTGAGGACAAGCTGCCCCTGGAGCTGGATCCATGACACGTGTCACAGATGGATGTTGGGATGCAGGCGTTTTACTCCGGGCCTCTAGGACATGGTCATCCCTCTCCAGACTGTCAGAGGCGCCTTCTCAAGGATTTTTTTAATGCTGCATTTAATTTTATGGTTTTCCTGACAAGGGGCTGTGGCTTCTGAGAATTCAGGTCCCCTGACACCTCAACATGAGCCTCCTGCATCTTGCTGATGATGTCCTATGTCACCTCCATTGTCACCACCCAGAGCCAATAGGGATGGGGCTGCAAACACCATAGAGCAGTGGCATCCCTGCAACAGAACTGGAGCATCTGGACATAGTTTCAGCAAAGGGGGTGCTTGGCTCTGGGCTGGGGGTGTAGGGATGGGATGCAGCTGTGGGTGGGGTCTCATCTGTCTCAGGCTGTCATCATTCCCGCTCCAGCTAGCACATGTTTTGGTGTCAGAGGGACTTCCTGGAGGATTTGGGCTGTACTCCACCACATTTAGGGCTCCTGTGGGCCTGCTCAGCACAGACTCACTGGAGTCTGTAGAGATGAAGCCACATGGGGCCACCTCACAGAGGGCCAGGAAGCAGGGTTGAAGCAAGGACTGTAGTGAAAAAGGCATTGAAATTAATCTCACAGCTTTAATTGGTTTATATCAGTAATGAGCTACTTCTGGCAGTGCTGAGCCAGACGGTTCCTTCCCTTGGCAGTGGGATGTTCATTGGAGCAGGTGCCAAGGAAGCACTTGGTGATGTGGGAGCCTGGGGAGAGGATGACCCTGAGCTGGCATCTTTGCGTCCCCGTGAAGGATCAGAAATGGGGTAGAGTTAAAAATCCTGCCTGGAAAATTCTTCCAGTGGCTGCCACTGCATTCCGTAGGATAAATGGTGGCTGGCTGTGCCAAGACTCCTCCCCAAGGTCCTCAACACTTGCATGGCAAGTCCTGCCTGTGGGTTCCACTCCTTTCCCTCTAATCCATGGAGCAGCCTGGACCTTTGCCAGGCAGCCCTGGCAGTGGTCTTGCCATCCTACTGCCCAATTTTTTGTGTCCCCCCAAATTGTCCTCCCCATTCAGCACCCCAAAAGTGGGGTAGGAGCTGCCAGCTGCTACCCACGATCCAAAGGCAGGGAAGGAATTTGCCTTCCCTCTGCCTGTCCTACCACTCTGAGGACAGCAGAGGGTTTTTTGTCAGCACTTTAATTGCTTCATTATTATCCTGAGTAAATGAGTCCTGGCAGCAGCTGAACCTCGTGGATGCCAACTGCATCCCAGAAAGGCATCTGGGAAAGGTCAGCATCCATCTGGCACAAGCAGGGATTGGGGACCTGTATGGAACCCAGCCACCGCAGAGCCAGAGGGTCTCAGTGAGCAACGGGGAACCGTGAGGGAGCCTCAGCCTTTCCCATCTCACCCCCCCCATCACTTCTCTCTTGCAGACCGTCAGCATCAATAAAGCCATTAATGCACAGGAAGTTGCTGTCAAGGAGAAACATGCCAGGAATATCCTTCTCAAAGCTGGCCATGGGAATGTGGGAGTGGGGCTGGGGCTGCCTGGAAAAGGGGCAGCATCAAGAGGGTGTGTGAGGAAAAGTGCCCAGGGTGCTGGGGAGGGTGGGGGCTATTAACAGCATTGGATATTTTTCCAGCATGGCATGGGGTCCCTGCTACTACTGTCACAGCCTTTGAATGTTGGTAGGTGCCCAGGCTGGTGTTCCCAGCACTGCCATCCTAGGAGAAGGCAGGAGGGGAAGGTGCCCACAGTAGGCTGGGACACTGCCACCAAAGGTGGATCCCCAGCATCCCAGCCAGGCACCTGGGAAGGCTCAGCAGAGGCACAGCCCCAGCCTTGCATGTGCCATGGTGCTCCTGGGAGGGAGAGGTGGCTTGTGCCACTTTGGGGACAGCATATGCCTGGACTGGGCACAATTAACTCCCTGTGGTGGCATGGCCACTCTGGCTGCAGCTGTCTTTGGGTGGCCATTCTCCATCACCAAAGGGCAGAGGAGTGCTTCCTTGACCACTGGCACCATGCATCCTGGGCACGCACCATGAGAAGGGAGCGCAGACCTTCTGGTCAGTGGTGAACCGGCTGCCGCTGTCCGGCAATGCTGTGCTCTGCTGGAAGTTCTGCCATGTCTTCCACAAGCTCCTCCGGGATGGACATTCCAATGTGAGTGCCCACAGCTCAGCTTGGGGCCAAATCCTTTCCCTTGCAGGGCTACACTGGGTGATGGAAAATGCTGGACGGTCAGTGTCCTCCTTAGGGATCAGTCCTGGGGTGGGAACTGGAGTCCTCCCAGAGGGTCATTGGCCTCCCAGGGGTCAATCCTGAGCAGGGCCTGGAGCTGGAGTCCCCCTGGAGGGTTGGTGTCCTCCTGGGGGTCAGTCCTATGGGGATACCAGTGCTGGAGCTCTCCCAAAGGGTCAGTGCCCTGCAGGTCAATCCTGGGTGCCAGAGCCCTCCTGGTGCTGCCATGCCCAAACCCCCATGTGCCATCTGCAGTGCCGGTGCCAGAGGAAACTGCTCAGTGCCTGCAATGGTGCACAGGAGCCATCAGCAAGGATTCTCCTTGGGGAAGTGGAGGCACCCAGGGCTGGTGGCAGCAGTAAAGGGTTGGGAATGCATCAAGACCTCCTGTTTGTCACCCAGTTCCTGGTTTCAAGTAGGGAACACTGTCTCCTGGTGCTCTGCCTACTGATTGTCACCATCGTTCCTCCAGGTCCTGAAAGACTCTGTGCGATACAAGAATGAGCTGAGTGACATGAGCAGGATGTGGGTAAGTGACCAACCCTGCCAGCCATGGGAGGGAGACCCTCGGAGTGCCATGGCTGGGCTGGGGGGAGGTGGGGGGGGTGTAGGCTTGAGGGGTTCCCTCTCCCAGGAAGCAGAGCACAGCCATGGCTGACCTGTGGCTGTTATCACCTACCTGGGCTGCGTTTCAGTAGCATTCTGTGTTGCCTTCCACCAAAATCAAATGCTTCCTTCCTATTTTATGGCAAAACCCAATAAAAACGTGGCTCTGACAGTCAAATGAAGCATTAAAACATGCAGAGAAGGCGATGGGAAGATCTGACCAAATCCCTTCAGTACAGCCAGTCTGCATCTAGGTGCTAGTGAGGAGGGTTTGGCTGTGGTTTTGGGGAGATAAGGGAGGGGTCAATCATTCTGCAGCAGAAGGCTTTTCCACAGCCTGCCCTGGATCTCAGCAGCTTTTTGGGGTCCCCACAGGGCCACCTGAGCGAGGGCTACGGTCAGCTCTGCAGCATCTACCTCAAACTGCTGAGAACCAAGATGGAATTTCACACCAAGGTAAGCCTCTCCATCCCTGTCCCCAAGGCTGTAGCAAGGGGTGCGCACTGGGGTGACAGCACGGTATCAGCATGGCTATCCTGCTGCCTCCATGAAATATTCACAAATCTGCCAGTGGCCATCAAAAATGGCCCAAGGACCAATGCTTTGGAGGTGACTCCTGGCGGTCCAGGGCTCCTTGGACTGGGCTGGGAGTTGGTGGATTACAAGTAGTAGGAGACACACACACCCCATTCTCCCCCAGCTATCCTAGATGAGAAAACTGATGGAAAGAGGTGTTTTCTGTGCCCATCACCCTGTTTTGGAAGTGTGATGTGACATTCCCCAGAAGGCCAGGGCAGGTACCCCCTGGGGCAGATATCACTCCATCCTGTCCAGCTCTCTGCTGACAGCCCTATCTCCTCCCTGCTAGGCAAGTTTCTCAACCCAGGGAGAATCAGCATTTCTAGCTGGGAAGAGAACAGATGCTGTTTATTAGGGATGCTGTGGTCACCCAGGGTTCAAAGACCCTGTGCTACCTCCCTTTTCCCCCACATCACTCCCCTGGCTCATCCAAGAGCTGACTTTAAAGCTTCAGGATCACAGCCCTGGTGCTCCCAGAGCTGTGGCCAGACCAGGGGATCTTCTGGAACCCTTTCCTTACTCCTGTTTTCCCCACAGAACCCCCGATTCCCTGGAAATCTGCAGATGTCTGACCGGCAGCTCGATGAGGCTGGGGAGAACGATGTCAATAACTTGTGAGTGCAGGGCTGGGGAAGGTCTGGAAGGGAGTGGGTGCAGGTGGGTGGCACGATCTGCCCAACCCCACCGGCAGCATGATCGAGCAGGGACAGGACCCTTCCTCATGGGTGTCCTTGGAGACAGTCCCCAACCATCCTCAACCCTGTTTCCTAGTTTTCAGCTGACGGTGGAGATGTTTGACTACCTGGAGTGTGAGCTGAACCTCTTCCAGACAGGTAAAGGCCTGCATTACTCTGAGACACGGTGGAGTGACAGATCTGCTGGAGTCCAGCCCCTTGGTGGGGCTGATCCGAGCTGGATGAGGCTCTGACAGGGGATGTTGGCTCAGGCCACCACAGCTCAGCTCTTCTATGGGCACTTCACCTGAATTATGATTCAACAAGGCAAAGTGGAAGGTGCTGCACCTGGGTCAGGGCAACCC
This sequence comes from Haemorhous mexicanus, assembly GCF_027477595.1. Taxonomy (NCBI): domain Eukaryota; kingdom Metazoa; phylum Chordata; class Aves; order Passeriformes; family Fringillidae; genus Haemorhous; species Haemorhous mexicanus. Next base: position 368,610 of record NC_082362.1, on the reverse strand, counting down.
CTGGTATCAATCCAGGCTGAAGGATGGAGGGATGGAGAGCAGCCCTGCCGGGAAGGACTTGGGGATGCTGGAGGATGAGGAGTTCAACATGCCCCAGCCATGTGTGTTCCAAAACCTCCCATGATCTGGGCTGATCCCCCAGCATGGGCAGCAGGTGAGGGGGCTGTTCTGCCCCTCTACCCCATTTAAGTAAGACCCCTCCTGCAGAGCTGCCTCCAGCCCTGGTGTCCCAGCACAGGAAGGACATGGGACTATTGGAGCAAGTCCAGAGGAGGCTACAGAGATGCTCTGAGGGCTGGAGCCCTTCTGCTCTGGAGACAGGTTGGGAGAGCTGGGGGTGTCCAGCTGGAGAACAGAAGGGTCCAGGAAGACCTTAGAGCTTCTTCCAGTGCCTAAAGGGGCTCCAAGAGCACCAGGAAGGGACTTCAGACAAGGGATGGAGTGACAGGACAAGGGGGAATGGCTTCCCACTGACAGAGGGCAGGGTTAGGTGGGAAACTGGGAAGAAATTCTTGGCTGTGAGGGTGGTGAGACCATGGCACAGGTTGTCCAGGAAAGCTGTGGTTGCCCCATCCCTGGAAGAGTTCAAGGCCAGGTTGGATAGAGTTTAGAGCACCCTGGTCTAGTGGAAGGTGTTGGAATAAGATGGTCTTCAGCTGCTCCAAGCTGGTTTTGGGGCATCTTCTGTCTGGCACACCCAGCACACTCCAGTGGCCAGTGGGACAACAGTGACAGGCAGAGCACAGGGGTCACGTGTCAGCTCTGCCCCGGGACGTGGCTGGGGCTCAGTCCTGGTTGAAGGCCTATGGTGCTAGGCTGGAGTGTTCCCAGGCCTGGGTAGGAGACCTAGGTGGGAATTTTGCCTCCCACTGAGCTCACAAACAGCTGCAGGGTGGCAGGCTGTGTCCCTAAGGGCCAGTGGGTATCTTGCTCTGGATGACATCTGTGGATTTGGCAGGCATAGTGTGGCACCCTCGGATGCTGCCGGATCTCATCCTGCACTCCTTCCCTGCAGTATTCAGCTCTCTGGACATGTCACGTTCAGTGTCAGTGACAGCAGCAGGGCAGTGCCGTTTGGCCCCACTCATCCAGGTGATCCTGGACTGCAGTCACCTCTATGACTACACTGTCAAGCTGCTCTTCAAGCTCCACTCCTGTGAGTGTCCCCAGCACTACTGCCTTTGATGGGGGGGGACACACAGGGAGGCACTGGGTCCACCACCCTGCTCAGCCTGGGCTGTTTACCATTACCTCTTCCCCCACCTCTTTTGGGGGGTGAAGGGAGTCACCATATCAAAACCCATATCCTTCTGGATCTGGAATTATGACAGCCACCAGCCCACACTTCTCTCTGCCCTGAGGAGTGTGGAGCATGGTCCCTTTCTGCAGCGGGACACTGTGTGGAGTAGTTGGACCCCTAGAGGAGGGTGGCCATCTCTGGGAAAGAGCTGCCTCCATGTGGCTGTGCTTATGGGTTGTTCCCTGATCCATGAAGACATTTCTACTTTCTGCTTCTTCCAGGTCTGCCAGCAGATACACTGCAGGGCCACCGGGATCGCTTCCTGGAGCAGTTCCGAAAGTAAGTGCCCAGACCCAGAGCATGGGTGCTCTGGGAGTGCTCCCAAGGCACTGAGATCAAAAATGAGTGAGCAGGGATGTGCTGTGGTCTCTGGTACGTGATTATTTAGAGTAACCAAAACAAAAACTGGTCACCAAGAGCAGGGAGGGGATGTCATGCTGCCAGGGGAGGATGTCATTGTGCTGAGAGACAACTTGATCAAGGTCACAAACTCAAAGAGCAGATAGCAGTGCTGACTGTACTCTGACCACACAGAGCACCTTGGGACAGGGATCAACAGCGCCAAGATCCTGACTGGGTTGCTCAGGTGACTGGGAGAGGTGGGAGCTAGGAGTGGTGTGGCTGGACACTGTCCCTCCGCAAAACTTTTAAGTCCTGGAGGGAGGTACCCTGCTTTGGGGAGGATGCTCCTGCAAGAACTGAAGGTGAGGGTGTTGGCTCCAGGCAAGAAGCCCCCCTGCTCCTGAAAACTTTGGGTAGGCAGGAAGTGGTTTAGGTTGGAAGGCACCTTTGAAGGTCATCGGGTACTACTCTGATGGGACACCTTCCACTAGACCAGGTCACTCAAGTTTCAGGTGCTTCTCCCTGCCCATCAGGCCTGGGATTTATGAGATAAGACCTCCAGCAGTAGGAGGACTTCCAGGACCTGCTCTGAGTTTGGTGGCAGCACAGAACACATTCCCCTCCAGAGCAGTACAGTGGCCAAGTGACACCCCCCCCCCACTCCTGGAGCCAGGCAAGGGATTGTCCAGATTGAACAAGAACCATCTCTAACCATTCCCTGCTCCTTGCAGACTCAAGGACCTTTTCTACCGCTCCAGCAACCTCCAGTACTTCAAGCGGCTGATTCAGATCCCGCAGCTGCCAGAGGTGAGACCCTGCAGTCCTCATGTTCCCTGTCCCTGTGTCCAGGGGCAGCAGTGGGGGCACTGGCCAAAGGCCCAAAAAAGCCTATTGCTGCCTTTCCCAGCTTCTTAGGTCTGGTGGCATTGTGGGGCTCCTGGGCCTTGAGGATTCTTTTATCCCTCACTGGGTGGCATCCAAGTGGACATAGCTGCCCTCTGACTGGAAGCTGGGATCCCCTCTCTCACTGATCCATAGCCCTTGCTGAGATCCAACCCTGCGGGTCCTGTTTCCATCCCTGTGGGTCCTGGCTCCGTTCTCATGGGTCAAGGCATGGCCAGCTTAGCTCCAGGGCAGGATTTCAACTAACTGTGCTTTCAGTCCAGTAGCAGTGCCAGTCTTTCCACCTTAGCCCAGCTCCATTTCCTCCCCAGAACCCTCCCAATTTCCTGCGTGCCTCTGCGCTGTCAGAGCACATCAGCCCCGTGGTGGTGATCCCCGCCGAGGCATCCTCGCCTGACAGCGAGCCCATCACAGACCTGGTGGAGATGGATGCAGCCTCACAGGTGAGGATGGTGGGGGCTCTCTGCCTCTGAGCCAGGGTTATTTCTCTAAATCCATGCTGCGGTGAGACAGTGGGGATGGCCTTGGGAGCTGGGGAGTGTCACCGGAGAGAGATGGGTTGGTGTTGGATGACTGTCTAGACTGTCTAAGTGCTGGATGTCCCATCTGGGTGGTGCTTATCCCATCTGGATGCTGGGTGTCCTGTCTGGGTGCTGATGGGGCTGAACTAGCCTGAATTCTCCCAGTGCTGCTCAGTGGTGTGGTGCCCTCCAGTGAGCGAGGAGAGATTTGTCTTCAAGCATTGCCATGGAGACCTTTAGGTCTTCACCCTCCTCTCCACCAAAGGTTGTTCTCAGGCATTGAGTGGGGAGGGGAAGGAGCATGCAGTGACATGGCTTTGGGAATCTTCTCCCTCCAGGAGATCACAGATGCCCCATGTTCATCAAGTTCATCACATTTAGTGTCCTGGAAGCACGGGGAACCAGCCCCGGTGTCCAGGCAGCTCGTAGGCTGGCTTGGCAGTGACACTGGGGACATAGAGGGACCAGGGCTCCCAAGTGGCAGTGGGGTCACTCTAGGTCTGTCCTGCTTTTCCCACAGAGCCTGTTTGACAACAAATTTGATGACATCTTTGGCAGCTCCTTCAGCTGCGACCCCTTCAACTTTAACAGCCAGAACGGGATGAACAAGGATGACAAGTAAGCAATCCTGGCAATGCTGCAGAATGGCCAAGATGGTACCAGGACCTCCCTGCCTGGAACGGCATTGCAGCCATGGTGACACAGGAGACACCTCCCCTCCCAGGCTGTGTCCCCATGGCACTGAGAGTGAATCCCATGTCTTTCCTTCCTAGGGACCGGCTAATTGAGCAACTTTATGGGGAGATCACAGCCCTGAAGGAGGAGCTGGAGAACTTCAAGGCTGAGGTGGGTGATCTTGTCTCTGGGTGGACAAGATAGTGACCCTATCTCTGTCCTGCCCTCTTCCCAGTGGCTTCCCCCATACAGGGGGTCCCTAGGTGTGCCAGGGGGCTGCATCTCTGTCAGGGGGTGGACTAAGGCCCACTGCCCAGCATCCTTGTGCTTTGCCCAGATGCACTTGGGGGCCAGCAGGGAGATACCCGTGGGGGGGCTGCTGGACATTACTGGAGGGCATTGGATGGTACCAGTGGGCATTGAATGGTCCTGGCAAGCGCTGAACAGCACCATCAGCCCCCACCCATCACCGCAGAGTGCACGAGGTGCAGTGCAGCTGCGTGGCCGTGCCAGCGAGTTGGAGGCTGAGCTGGCCGAGCAGCAGCACCTGAAGCAGCAGGCACAGGACGAGAGCGAGTTCCTGCGTGCAGAGCTGGAGGAGCTGAAGAAGCAGCGGGAGGACACGGAGAAGGCTCAGCGGAGCCTGACTGAAATTGAGAGTGAGCAGGGAGTGCCAGCACTGGCATGGGGTGGGGGTGAGCCTCGGGCAGGGGGGTCTCAGGTGCTCAGCTCTGTGTCCCTGTGTGCATGGCAGGACGGGCACAGGCCAACGAGCAGCGGTATAGCAAACTGAAGGAGAAGTACAGCGAGCTGGTGCAGAACCACGCTGACCTGCTGCGCAAGGTGGGCTCCCCAGACCACCCCCCCCAGCCTCCCCTGTCCCAGCCCTGCCCTCTGCTACCAGGGGCTGTGCAGCTCATTCTCTGATGTTGCCAGAACGCGGAGGTGACCAAGCAGATTACCGTGGCCAGGCAGGCCCAGGGGGATGTGGAGCGAGAGAAGAAGGAGCTGGAGGACTCCTTCCAGCGTGTGAGTGAGCAGGCACAGAGGAAGGTGAGTAGGGATGGTGGGGGACACACCAGGGATGAGCAGGGGCTCCCCATGAGGCACCATTGCTGTCAACCTCTTCCCTTGCTGCAGTCTCAGGAGCAGGCAGAAGTGCTGGAGACACTGAAGCGGGAGCTGGCAGCCAGCAGACAAGAGCTGCAGGTCCTCCAGGGCACACTGGAATCCAGCACACAGGTGAGAGCACCACTCTGGGCTGGTAGCCAGGCCTTAAGCATTTGAGAGGTGATACCCACCACTGAGCTGAAAACTAGCTCCTTGTCATCATCTTTGCCACATCTGAGCAGGTTTGATGTCACATAGGGGAGTTTCACGCTCCTGAGTGTCGTAGTATGTGGAGTAATGGGCTCCAGCAGCAGGGATCAGGGAATAAAAATGCCTGAAAGAACAGGGTCAGTCAGCACTTCTGCCTGCTGTAAGCCCAGGTAGCAGTGTAGCATCACACTGCAAGATGTGCCAGAGGGTAACCCATGCCCACAGAGCTGTGGAAGACAGGAGGGGTGCCTGGGCTCATTGTAGGAGGCAGAAGCTGGCAGGAAATTGCAGTCACCCATCTATGAGGTGGGCAGACTCAGCAACAGGATGGGGATGGGGCAGAAGCAGCACGCTGCATCCACTCCTCCATCAGGATGGTGACAGTTGTGATAAAAATGCATTTTCACTGATAAAAGTGAAAAAGCTCCCCAGGAGCCTCAGTTGTCACCAGATAAGATCATCAGTGCTGCTTGGTGTGGGGAGCTGTGTTTGTGCAGGCCATGGTGCACCCAGCAGGGACAGTTGGGGTGGCCCAAGCCTGGACGAAGAATGGGTCACCAAACTGGAGGGTTCACCCTCGGCACAGCCCCAGCTGCTGTTTCATGCCCCACCAGGCAGGAGCAGAGCAGAACACTCGGATTGCCAGCCTGGAGCAGGAGAGGGACAGGCTGAGCCAAGCAGCAGAGCAGCACAGGGACAAGATGGCAGCTCTGCAGGCTGAGCTGCAGCAGCTACGGGACACGCTCAGCTGCGAGCAGGAGAGCAGTAGGACAGAGCTGGAGATGCTGCAGACCCAGCTGAGAGACAAGGTACCGCGAGGGTCCTGCCATTCCCCTTCTGGCCAGATCAGAGGGGTTTGGGCAGGCCAGGTGCAGGGAGTGCCCAATGGCCCAGCAAGGGCTCTGAGCCTGGCTCTGGCCCAGCAGGAGAGTACAGAGCGAGTGCTGCAGCAGTGCCTGGCCAAGGAGCAGCTGTCCCTGCTGCAGGGCATCACGCGCGAGGCTGAGCGCATGGTGCAGGATGCCTTGGCTCGCATGGAGGATCCTGCTCATATCAGCTGCACCGGCTCAGCAGGTGATGCCCCTGCTACTCCCAAATTTGGTGTTATCACAGCCTGCCTGCTCCCTGTGGTCTCAGCTGAGCCCTGCCTGCTGTCTGCCTGCAGATTGCCTCCTGTCCCAGACGCTGGCAGCCTCTGAGTGCGCAGAGCGGCTGCGGGATGCACACAGCAAGTACCTTTCGAGTGGCGCAGGTGAGAGGTGGCAGCCCCAGGCATTGGGCACAGGGGCAGCCCTGCCATGCGGGGTGGGTGGTCAGCGCAGTGGGGGCTGAGGCCTGTGCCCGTTGTCCTGCCACAGCCGTGGGCTCCCTGCTGCCCCACCTGGCACTCTTCGCCCACCTGGTCAGCAACACCATCCTGCAGGGCAGTGCGACCTCCCATGTGGCCCCTGTGGAGCCTGCTGACCGTGAGTGCTGCCCCGGGCCAGGGGTTGGGTGAGCAGGGGTCAGAATGGGCAGGGTATCAGGGTGAACATGGTGGGTGGGTAGGGGTCAGGATGGGCAAGGGCTGGGGTGGGCAGAGGATTCAGTGGGCAGGGACCAAGATGGGTAGTTGAGCAGGGGCTGGAGTGAGCAGATGTCAGGGTGGGAAGGCACCAGGGCAAAGAGGATACTGGGGTGAGCAGAGGCCAGGTTGTGCTGGGGTCATGGTAGGATGCTGGGATGAAGTGGGCAGAAACCAGGGCAGGCAGAGGCCAGCACAGGCAGGATGATGTGGAGGGTGGGAACCAAACATCTCCCCACATGTGGCCCCTTCAGCCCCCCATGCTGCCCATGCAGGTCTGCTGGAGCTGTGCAAGCAGTGTGGCAGTGAGACTGTGAGCTACCTCAGCGCCCTGCAAGACCCAGGGATGGTCGCAAGTGCTGACTGCAGCCTGGTGACAGCCTGCCTGGGCCAGATCAGCGCTATCGGGGAGGTGGGTGGCCCAGGAGGGCTAGTGGGATGGGATCGGGCCATGGCAGGCACCACCAGAGGGACTGTAGTGCTCCTGGATGGTCCCTTTCATCCCATCCTGTCCCCAGGAGCTGCGCCCCAGAGGCCTGGATGTCAAGCAGGAGGAGCTGGGTGACCTAGTGGACAAGGAGATGGCAGCGACGGCCACGGCCATTGAAATCGCATCTGCCCGTATTGAGGTGAGGGTCACCACAAGCAGAGAGGTGCCCACAGGCATGATGCTGGGGGCCTGCTGGGACCACTGTAGAGGCCAGGGAGACACATTGGGCTCAGTACAGCCTTTCTCCCCTCAACCAGGAGATGCTGAGCAAGGCACGGGCTGGTGACACTGGGGTCCAACTGGAAGTTAACGAGAGGTGAGTGATGATCAGAGCACTGGATAGAGCCAGGCAGGCAGGGCAGCAGCTCCACAGAGGGGACTCAGTGGTGTTTGTCTCACAGGATTCTGGGCTCCTGCACAGGCCTCATGCAGGCCATCCGTGTCCTGGTCCTGGCCTCCAAGGATCTCCAGAGAGAGATCGTGGAGAGTGGACGGGTGAGCTGGGACAGGGGTAGGGGCAAGGGGGTGCTTGTCCAGCTGGGGGTCATCGTGCACTTGTTGGGATATGCTGCTCCAACCGTTGTCCTGCTGGGACTTCTGCACCAGCTGCCAGGAGCTGCTTGCTGACCCCAGGGGCTCACCCTGGTTATGGTTCCTGGGGTGTTGTGGTGATCCTTGATCTCCCTTCCCACAAAGGGGACCCCACAACCCCCAAGTTCAGTGTATCCCTGCCTCCCACACACAGCCTGAATGACACCCTGACCTCCTCCTTTCCGCCCCCCAGAGTAGGGGTTTGGGGGTGCTCAGTAACTAATTGCACCTTTACCAATGGCAGGGTGCAGCATCCCCCAAGGAGTTCTATGCCAAGAATTCACGCTGGACTGAGGGTCTCATCTCTGCTTCCAAGGCAGTAGGCTGGGGTGCCACTGTCATGGTGTAAGTGCCACTGTCACCAGAGCAGGGAGAGAATGACAGACTCCTACCATCATTACAGGGAGGGGACACGGGTGGCAGTATGATGCTCCAGCTCCTCTTTGCTGTCCTGCAGTGATGCTGCTGACCTGGTAGTGCAAGGCAAGGGGACCTTTGAGGAGCTGATGGTCTGTTCCCGGGAGATCGCGGCCAGCACCGCTCAGCTGGTGGCAGCCTCCAAGGTAGGAGCAAGGCTGCTACCCTTCCCATGGTTCAGGGAGATGCTGGGGCGCCATGTGGTCACCCCAAATCCTGGGGCTGGTCTTCTGCTCGCCTGGTGGGGTGTGACCCCCTCCTCACTGTCCTGTCAGGTGAAGGCAGACAAAGACAGCAGTAACCTCTGCAAGCTCCAGCAAGCCTCCCGGGGTGTCAACCAGGCCACGGCCAGTGTGGTGGCCTCCACCAAAGCTGGGAAGTCTCAAGTGGAGGAGAAAGGTAAGTGTTGGGCTGCAGGGATCTTAGAATCATGTAATAACTAAGGTTGGAGAAGCTCTCTAAGACAATTGAGTTTACCTGTTCCCCCACCACTAACCACATCCCCAAGTGCCACATTTACATGGTTTTTAAATCCCTCCAGGAACTGTGACTCCACCATATCCTGGGCAGCTTCTGCCACTGCTGAACAACCCTTTTCATGAAGAAATTTTCCTTTTTGCCCAACCTAAACCTCCTCTGGTACAACTCGAGGCCGTTTTCTCTGGTCCTAATGCTTGGAGCACAAACCTGCCCCAAAACCTCTCCTCTTGGTTGGCTGTGCCCCTGTGGTATCTGCCAATGACTGCCCCTCACTCCCTCCCTGCATATCCCCTGGTGCCAGAACATGCCAGCAGCATGGGAGCTGCTGGTGGGTGTGACTGGGGTTCAGAGCTTGAGGGGGCCTGTGGTGTCTTTCTCCACAGATAGCATGGACTTCTCCAGCATGACACTCACCCAGATCAAGCGTCAGGAGATGGACTCACAGGTAGGAGATTCCCATGTTTTGAGAAACACACCTAGTCAAGTCTCTCTTGGGCTGCCTGAGGTGGGGCATCAAATTTGGGGTCACCATGCCCAGCTGCTCCTAGGTAGCACAAGCAAAGGCAAAGCCCAAGGTGTGAAGGCAACAGATGGGTTTGCACAGGAGTCACATGCTCTTGGTCCTCAGTCCCTCCCTGATGCTGTTCCCATCATGACATAGCAGCCAGTGGCCACCCCCTACCCACAGCATCCACCTCTGCCTGGCATGAGGCAGCTCTGGGGAATTCCCCTGCCAGGGATGCCCACACAGATCATTGTGCCTTCATTTGTCTGCACAAGCAGTGCCCACCTGAGCTCTATCCCTTCCCCAGGTCCACTCGTCATTTTGGAGCACTTGTGGGATGCACCTCTGTGGTATTTGGGCTTGATGTTGGGGGCATAATGGGTGTGAAAGGGCAGTGCTTGGCCCAGCTCCATGCCAAGGTGGGCATGTCCTGGCCGTGTCCCCAGGTGCGGGTGCTGGAGCTGGAGAACCAGCTGCAGAAGGAGCGGCAGAAGCTGGGGGAGCTGCGCAAGAAGCACTACGAGCTGGCTGGCGTGGCAGAGGGCTGGGAGGAGGACGGTGAGTGGTGCCAGCCCTGCTCCAGCTGGGCAGCTGCTCCTGGAAAAGGTGGGGCAGGGTGGAGAAGCCCTTCCTGCCATCCATGGCAGTGAGAAGGTTTTGCTGCATCCCCCACAAGCCTGGGGATAGTTGGCACACATGGGCAAATCCTATGGGGGTCTCTCCACAGGAAAAACCCCAACATGTGGCATCTACATCATCCCCAGGCAGGGGGCTCAGGTGCTGCTAGAGCAGCCTTGTGGTCCCAGAGGGATGAGGCAGAGGGATGCCGATGGACAGCGCACCCCTTGACCCTGTCTTCCCGCTTATAGCTGCAGATTAGCACCAGTGGTAGAAGCAGCCCACAGGGGACATCTGGAACCCTGTGGGGGACACCCTTGGGACCCCACTTGGTGCAGTCTGTTGAGAAGAACCCCAAGGAAGTGGTGCAGAAGCCCCCCTGAAGCACACATCCCCTGTGTTCCTCCAAGAGCCGCCTCCAGAACCAGAGCTGAGCCGCCAGCAAGACCCCAGGGCTGGGGCAAGGGCACAAACCACACCTGTATTTATTAGAGCTGCTGGGGGTGGGGGGAGGTGTCCACACGGGGGTCTTTAACCCTTTAGTTTTGTTTTTGCACAGATTCTCGGAACTCCTAGAGCCTTCTCTGGCTGAGCGAGAGCGGTCAGGCTTCTCTTGCCTCTCGCTGCTTTTCCAGCCTTAATCCAGCCCCTGGTTCGACATGAATGTCTCCCCACCCTGGGAATGAGCATGCTGAAGGCCCCGGGGGTGCCACTAGGTGGGGAACAGCCTTTGGGGTGCTGCTGGGCTTGGTGCTAAGTGTGCTCCCCCTCGGCGGGGACACCGAGTGCCTTTGGCCACTGCAGGCTGAGAGGTGGTGTTCCCATGTAATACCCTGGCTGATGACACAGGGTGCTAGGAGCAGCTAGGAAAGGGGCAGCAGCAGGAGGAATGCTGCCATGAGCTCCTGTCCCTCATTCCAGGTCCACCTCCCAAAATGCCTCCTAAGCCCCCCTGAGCTGGGCTTCTCTGCCCTGACAGTTCACTGTGTTCATGCCAGCAATAAACCCTCCGCAAGGTGCTGGGTGTGGCTTTGGGCCACCAAGGTGCCACCAGCTCCTGGGGACAGGGGGTGACTCTAGGGTAGCAGCACAGAGGGTCTGAGGGGGAGCCAGGGTGCCCCAAAACCAGAGCACCCCAAAAGCCAGAGTAAGTTAGCTCCCTGTCCCTGGTCACTTTGGTGCCACCCTGGTGTTATCACCACCCTCTTGGGTGCAGGGGGACAAGGGCCAGTGTGGCTGTGGGCAGATGTGGCCACAGAGCTGGCACCAGCCAGGGAACCTTTGTGCCTTGAGCAGGGGGCTCAGAGGGCCGGGGGCATCAGCCACCTCCGGGCCCCCCAGCTCGACTCGCTGCAGTGGAGACAGTGACGTCAGACCATGCAGCAATGTCCCCATCCTCCACGGTCCTGCTGGTGCCCCTGCTGGGACCAGTGTCCCTCCACTTGAGGTGCTGAGGACAGGATTTGGCCTTTCTCCCTTTGGGAAGAGGCTGGGCTGTCACCGTGTACTTTCCCAGCAACGCCCACCTGTCAGCACCCAGCTGGCACCTGAAGCAGTGGGACCTGCCACTGCCGTGGCCTCAGAGCTGCCACCCATCCACGCAGCCATCTAGTGTGCAGGGAGCCACTGTTCCCGTGTTCCCTCCAGCCCTGCTGCTCTGTGTGCCAGCCCACCGGAGGGACCTGGGCTCCTGCTGCTTCCCCAACCTCAACCCATGCTGGCTCCCCTTGGATGCAATACCAACCATCCTGTTCCTGCAGGACACAGGGAGCCCCGAAACCCTCCCCACTATTTTTGGGGGGAGTCTCGCCTGCACGCCCAACTACCTCAGGCCTTGGGGCCCGGGAGCGGCATGGCGGTCACAGTGGCACTGGGGGCTTGGGGACAGCAGCACTGCTCTCGGCCTAATCCACTTGTCCCTTTTGTATCTCAGCCAGGCATGGGCAGAGGGTCTCTGTGGTATCCCCAGTGATGGCAGCTGGTGACGGGGATGGCGGCGGTGCCCCCCCCCACTGCAGGGCAAGTCAATTTGGGTTTTCATTGTATGATAATGACCATGTTGTTTGTTTTGGATTTTTCAATAAAGCCTTCAGCCCAGCCCCGCAGCTTGAGGGGGGACACAGGGGACCTGTGTCACAAGGGGGTTGTGGGCTCTGCCCTTATCAGTATGCTCAGTGGCCCCCAAAATCACTTGGGGTCTAGGTGACCCAGGTGTTGTTCTGGGGATGACCTCGACCTGCGTGTCCCTAAGGCCAACCTGCATGTCACCTCTTTCTGCTGGGAGGGCACCAGGATCTGGTCCCAGACCAGCCCTGAGGAGCGTGGGTGGCTTTGTCCTCCCTGGGAGGATGATGCTGTAGTGGGGAGGCCATGCCGATCATCCTGTCACCCCAGCAGAGCCGGGTGGCCCACGTGGTCCACAGACAGGGATCTCAGAGGAATGTCCCCTCCTAAGCGTGGTTAACCCACCCTGGGCAGCACGTAATGTTCTCCAGCCTTGCCAGGGCCACCTGGACTCCTGGGATGCAGAAAGCCCTGTGATAGCAACCACTGTCCGTGTTACTTTCCCTGCTGTTGTCCCTGCCTGCCATGGATCCTGCCCTGCAAAGCACAGCTGGCTGGCAGTGGGGTGGGATATCCCCAGGGATAGCCATGTCTCCTGAGGAGACCAAGGGCTCACTCAGCCTGCCAGAGAGTTTCCCACGGTTCTCAGCCCTGTCCTCAGAGCAGGAGGGTGGCAATGGCACCCTTCATCTGGGACAAGGGGACAGGCTCGACATCGTGCTGACTGGGGAGCGGCAGGACTGCCTGCCCCTGGGTTCCTGCACGTGGGACACAAAGTCAGATATGGGGTCGGGACTGGGGACATATGACAGGGACTGGGACAGCGGGACACAGAGACTGGAATGGTATAGGGGGGCTGTAGGGGACAGGGTGGGAAGAGGAACATAGGGAGGGGTAGAGGGGGGAACACACAGGCTGGAATGATGTTGGGGGTTGTTAGAGACAGGACGGGAACACAGAGACCAGAAGAACGTGGGAATTGGGATGGTAGACAGGACTGCGGATTGGAGATGGGGAAATTGGAAGCTGGGTGGGGGAGACGTGGTGGGGAAGGGATGGGGATGGAGCAAGCCCGAAGGTCCCGGTGGGAACAGGGACACATGGCTTGGGGCAGGGGGGCATGGATGACGGCGGGAGAGACCCTGGCCGTGGAACGAGAAGTGAGGACAGGGCGGCCATGAGCGGTCCAGGGGCCGAGCTCCGCCCGCCCCGCGCAGAGCACGCCGGGAACCCGCGGAGACAGGGCTGGCCGTTCTCCCGCCCATTTAGCCCCGCCTACTTCAGGCCCCGCCCACACGCAACTGGAAGCGCCGCTCACCCCAGAAGCTCCACCCCAAAAACCCACGTCCCCCACGTTGACGCAGAAGGGCCGGTCCCGCCCCCCCCGCTCCCCCTCGTTAAGCCCCGCCTACCCGTGGGGCCCCGGCCCCTCCGTGCTTGCCGGCGGGACTCGTCGCTCCTACTGGGCGTGTCCCTAAAGCTAAGCCTCGCCTCCGCGGTACGCGCCGAGAGGGCCGGTCGCGCCCACCTTAAGCCCCGCCCACTCGAGAAGCTTCCGCCCTGCTGTTAAGCCCCGCCCGCCCACCTCCGCCCCGCCCCGCCCCGCCCCGCAGAGCACGCCGGGAGCGGCGGGCGCGCGGTGATGGCGGGCGCGGGGCCGGGCGGGGGGCGGGATGGGGCCGTGAGGGCCGCGCTGGCCGTGGCCGCTGCGCTGGCGCTCGCTTTGGCCTGGCTGCTGCTGCGGGGCGCGCTGCTGGGCGCGGCGGCGCTGGGTGCGGCGGGTGCCTGGTGTGCCATGCGGCCCGGCCCGCCCGCGCCGCCCCCGCCCGGCAAAGCCGCCGCCAACGGAGGCCTGGCCGCGAGGGCCGGGCCACGTCGCCCCCAGCCCGGGTAAGCAGGGGGTTGAGCGGGCGGGGAAGCCCCAGACCGCGTCGGAGGCGCTGACCGCCCTCTGCCCCGACAGGGTTGCGCGCTGCCGGCTGCAGGCCCCGCGCCGCCGGTACCCGCTGCCTGAGGCCCGCCCGGCTGTGCCGCTGTGCTTGCCCGCCGCCCGCTGGGAGGGCGGCTCTCCCCGCAGCACGCCTTGGGCCCGCCGTGCCGGGCCGCTCCGCAGCCCCGTCACCGTGAGAATCGCCCCGCCGGCCGTCGGCATCGCCCGGTCCCCGGCGTGAGTACGGGGGAGACCGGGACATACCTGGGGGAGCCCGGTTATCAGCCACGGTGGGGACCAGGACACACTGTGGGGAGCGCTCAGCCGTCTGTCCTGTGCCTGGAAGCAGCATCCCATCCTGAGTGCTACCATGTGGCTGTGGGGATGGTGCTTTCCAGACCTCTGGGAAAGGCTGCAGGGGAGAGCTGTGTCCTCCCTTCTGTGGGGAGATCAGACCGGGGACCCCAACCTTTCTCCCACCTCACTCTGCTCTGTTCCACAGTCTGGAACAGCTGGTCTCGCCTCTGGCCTTCCCAGCCACCAGTAGCCCTGACCCGTGTGCGAAGGAGACTGTGCTGAATGCCATCAGGGAGAGCAGGAAAAGGGCTGTGGAGGAGGAGGAGGAGGACCAGACTTTTGAGAATGACCAGGAGTGCAAAAGAAGGTAAAAAGGGAGCAGTTCTAGTTGCAGCCGGTGTGTTGGGAAGGTCACAAATGGGATTCGTTCTCCAGAGGTGACCAATGGGATGTGTCCCAGAGCATGCCAGGCCCCATGAGACCTGGAGTCAGGGCTGGAAATGTGCTGTGAGAAGTGAACTGCAGAGAGGAAGCACACCGCATCCATCACCCAGCCCTTGGTGCTGCATCTGAAAGTCCTACTTTGCTGTCAAAGGAAAGTGGTTTAGGTGTGGGTCCAGTGTGTTCCCCTGCCTGGCTGGGATGTGTTTTGGGAAGCCTAGGTGGGAACTGGTTCATCTCCTCACAGGGGTTTGAAGACTGAGAAAGCATGGTGGGAAATGTTGGTATCTGCTGTGGGCTCTACCCTTCCGTCAGCCCCAGGCTCCCAGGAGAGATGGAAGCATTGCTCTTTAAGAGCTCCAAGCGCTTCACTTGTGAGCTGATCTAGCAGAGGGAGGTGAAACAAGAGAGAAGATGAGACACTGTCTGCTGCTTTTGTTACTCAAGGTCAGCAACTTCCATCCCTGAGTTTGAAGGAGGGAGGGTGCTATGTTTTTGCCTGTGTCCATAGGAAGGACAAGGAGCAAGTCCTGACAGCCATGGTCTACCAGAGCCTTCCCAGCTACCAGCCACAGCACTGCCTTGCTATCCCACCCTCCTGCTTTTTCTAGAATCACAGGATGATTTGGGTTGGAAGGGACCTTAAAGGTCATCCAGTGCCACCCTCTATAAGAGGCAGGGACATGCTCCACTAGACCAGGGTGCTCCAATCCCTGTCCAGCCTGGCCTTGAACACTTCCAGGATTGAGGCAGCCACACTTTCTCTGGACAGCCTGTTCCAGGGCCTCATCACTGTCAGAGGGAAGAATGTATTCTGTATATCCAGCCTAAATTACCCTGCTTTCAATTTGAAGCCTTTCCCCCTTGTCCTATGACTGCACTTCTTGATGCAGTGTTTTTCCAGTTTTCTTGCAACCCCCTTCAGCCTGAAAGGCTGCTGGGAGCTCCATACAACCTTCTCTGCTTCAGGCTGAACAGCCCCTGATGTCTCAGCCTGTTTCCACAGGGAAGGTGCTCCAGTCCCCTTACCGAATTTGTAGCTCTTTTCTGGACTTGCTCTAGCAGTTGCCTTGTCCTTCCTAGTTGTGTCCATGGAGGCTCTTCCATCTGGGCTGCGATGGGGAGCTGAGGCAGTGCTTGGGCAGTGCCTGGGGCATTGTCCTGCACTGGGGCTACTGCTGGGGGTGGCCCAGGGAGCAGAGCAGGGTAAAGCAGGGCACACTGTCCTCTCCCAGCACTGAATTCCCATCTCTGAATGCTTGGCTCATTGGATCTGAGCCCTACAAGAGCCAATCAGGACAGCAAAATGGGTGCACAGACAAGATAAGCTCAGGGTATTCTTCTTTAAACTGTTTTTGTAATATGCCAGTACACAGCTCTGTCACAAAAGCCAATTTTGAAGGCGTTAACGTCTGGCAAGCACGAGGAATGGTTGTAGACAGAAAATTTCGTGTACTTGGTGGACAGAAAGGAGCTGTGTCAGCTGGAGAGTGTGGGACCACCTGTGCCTTGGAGTCAGCTTGCCCTGGGCTTGGGGGGAGCACCTGGCCAAGTGACCAAGTGACCGGGCTGTTCTACACCTCCAATTTCACTTTACAGCAGGGTGTCTTTTGTTATTTTGACACTTCATATCCTCATGAAATCATAGTGGGAAGAGGAATTCAGTTTTTGACTTAAACTGTCCAGGGCACTGGTTAGGAAGAGGCCAGAGGGGGGAGTTTCAGAGCTCGGGTCTGTTCAGAAAGACTGAGCAGCTCATTTCTAGAAGTATTTTGGCTTTTTTTTTTTTTTAATTATTTTTATTTTTATGTGGAACTATTGTGCCAAACAGGCAGCTGGAGGAGCTCCTGGTGTTTGGGGTGAGAGTCAATGAGGACAGGCCCACAGGGAGAGAAAATCTGCAGCAGGTTGTAGGTGGGGGAAAGCTCTGTCCTGAGTATTGGCTGCCAGGAAAAAAGCAAGATTTGCTCTCTCTCTGGGTGCTCAGCCTGCCTTTCCCCAGGTTGGGAGAGGCTTCCACACTGTCATAGGCTTTCATACTCTCTTCCCACAGGCGCCACGACAGCAGTGGAAGTGGGCAGTCAGCATTTGAGCCACTCATAGCCAATGGTGCCCCTGCTTCTCTTATACCCAAGTAAGTGCCCAACGGCCAAAAGCAGCTCTAGGATGGGAGGGAGCAAATGACTGTGGGATCTGGAAAAGGGAGCTTGAGTTTTGCTTGCAGAGCAAGAGAGACTGTATTTGTGCCTTCAGTCTGTCACCCTGTGACAGCAAGGCTGCGCTGCTGCTGAGAGTTGTTTCTAAGCAGGATTTCTTTCCTCCACCTGCCCTGCATGAAAAGGACTGATGGGCAGGAGCGGTGAGGAGCTCATCAAACCTTCATCCCCTTCCAGGCCAGGCTCTCTGAAGAGGGGCCTCATCTCACACTGCCCAGATGACTGCTCTAACAAGAGGTCTCGCACCTCCTCCGTGAGCTCCCTCAACAACACCTACGTCAGTGGGATCCCCAGCTCCATCCGCAATGCCATTGCCAGCTCCTACAGCTCCAGCCGGGGCCTCACACAGGTAGAGACGCTATCTTGACATTCTTTTGGGATCACCCGTGTAATTCCACCTGTGGGCTCGTGAGGAAACACTGGAGGTGTGGCAGGATGTCTGGACCTAGTGTGGCTCAGCCTGGCAGTCTCACCACCCCAGAGAGGAGGTGAGCTGTGGGCCATGGGCCAAGCAGCAATTATTTGTTTTTGGAGGAGTCCCAGGCTGAGCTGTACTGCTGGTTTTACACCAAACCAAGAACAAGACTGCTTTCTCCTCTCTCCTGCTTCTTGGTCAGTCTGCTAGACTGAATAGATCGAGGTGAAGGAAAAAAAATGGTTTTGCTGTGCTGACATCTTTTCAGCGGGAATCAGCTGTGTGGGAACCGTGTGTTCCTGTTTTGACCCAGGTCCCACCTGTTGATGGTGATGGAGCACTTCTTGTGGCCTGGCTGGGCTTGCAGGTGTGCCAGGGACAGATAGCCATGGCTACTGGAGCTTTGTCTGTGTGGGGAAAGGTTTGCTCCAGGTGGTGGGAGGGAGGGGTTTGCTGGTTCTGCGGAGAGTCTCAGCCTTGCATTGGGATCCATCTGCTTTGATCTCCTGGCAAAGATAGATGCTGCCTCCTGCCAGAGCAGCCCCACACATGAGGGTGTCTAAAGCAGTTGGGTGGCCTCTACCTGTGTCACACAAAGGCAGTGTACTCCCTCCCTGGGCTCAGCCAGGGCAGTAAAGGCCCTGGAGGCTGCTTGTTCCTTATGTGGGTTCAGCTTAGGGTGGCCAGATTTTGTGCTCCCTAAAATGTGGAGGGGAGTTTAAGTGGTGGTGAAGCAGGAGAAGCTCTGAGCTCATTGGACTCAACAACCATGGCCCTGGGCAATGGGGCTTATTGTGGGTGAGCAGGGGGTCTGTGCTCTCTGCCAGACCCATGTCAAGTTACTGCTGATATCTCTCTGCATTCCAGCTGTGGAAGAGAAGAGGTGTGAGTGTGTCCCCTCTGTCCAGCCCAGCGTCCTCCCGCCCCCAGACACCAGAGTGGCCTCTAAAGAAAGCCAGGTAATAAGCTGATGGCCAGCCAGCAAGAGAGCAGTCTTTCCCAGCCATCTTAGCCTGCAAGTCCCACTTTCCCCTGGAGCTGGGACAGTCCAGGCCCCTCTCCTACACATAATGATGTAGAGGCCCACTTGTGTCAATTGGCCTCCCTGTCACCTTGTCACGCTGTGGTGTGTCTAAGCTGTGTCACCCCTGGCCCACTCACAAGCAAGGTCAGAGATTTAAGGGCACAGTTTGCCACAGTAGTGATGGTGCCTGCTGGCATTGGCATGGCCTGGATTGCCAGATCACTGAGGAGAGACAGGCCCTGATTTTTGCCCTGTCAGAGTCAAATCCCAGGATCTGTATTTCAGTGCCTGCCTTGCTTAGAGCACAGCCTATGTTCTCCTCTTTTCCAAGTCAGAGGAGCCTGAGCTTATGTCAGAACCAAAACTGGTGCAACCATCTTAATGGGCCCAACCTTCAAGGGGCAGTGACTGCCATCTGAGACCCCCAGCTACCTTCCTGAGTACCCCCCAGCTACCTTCCTCATCTTGTGGACGGTGCACAGGCTCAGCCAAGCTGAGTCTGGAGGAGGAAGCAATTCCTCTGCCTGGAGTTGGGCAAAGCTTTTGCCTTGAGATATGTTTGCAGGAGGCAAATTAACACCAGGGATACTCCTGCAAGTCTTCAGCCTGTTCAGTCTCATCCTGCTCCCTGCAGACAGGGCTGGGCCCAGGGTTGACTGTAACTGTTCCTCCTGCTTACACAGGGAAGAGGAGTCACAGCGTTCCAGCACTTCCACCCCAGTGAAATCAGACAAGGAGCTGCAGACAGAGAAAGGTAAGTGTAGGTGTGCCCCAACACTGCACCCAGGTCACCAGTGTAAGCAAGAAAACAGGACAGGAGGCAGCTGAGGTCTGCAGTGGGATTGGCTTGAGGGGTCACCTGGAAACTTGACATGTGCTGGTCCCAAGGCAGTGGTACTTCCGCTGCCCTCAGTGACTGCCCAGTGGGATTTCCAAGTGATAAGGGGGTGCTGACAGTGTTAGGGTGCTAGCAGATGCCTGGGAGTTGGCTTGCAAGGGGGAGCTCCAGCTCCCAACGCAGCATGGGTCAGGTGTCAGCCTTGATCCACAACCTTCAGTGGGATGGGTAGCACTCTGACCATATTCCAGTCTGAGCTTATTCCAATGCTTCTTCAGCTAAAACAGAGGAAATCCTCTGTGCCCATGGCAGATGAGCCCCATAATACAGTGCCAGCTGTGGCACGTGATTTGGGTAAGGCAGCGTGTTGACACAATCCATGGAGCTAGGAAGGGGCCACTGCCCACAGAGCCCCACCAGCCTCATGTCACAGACCTCCTGGATGTGAAGCTGCTCTTCGGGGTATCACAAACTTGTCCTCAGCTTCAAACTGTGCCCCTGGCCCTGCCCTCTGAGCGGGGCCACCCAGAGTGGGGTCAGAAGGGACAGACCCATCACTACAACCAAACACTTCTCTGCCCAGAGCTCGGCCTGACTTGTCTCCTTCTATAGTTGTGGAGTCACCAGTGTGGAAGAAGCAGAATTCCCTGAGCCCACCATCTGCTTCGGGGAGCAGTGGGAAGCGCAAACGGAAGATCCTGTTGCTGTCGTCTTTCCGTGGGGATCAGCTGGTGCTGGTATGTTGCTGTCTCACAGCCCTTTTGGTCCCACTCTGGCAATAGAATGTGCTCACTGCAATTTCTGCAGGGCTGGGGGCACACTGACCTGCCTGCCCTCAGGAAGGAGGCCCCGTCCTTGGTCGAGTGGGAAGTGACGCTCTCCCCAGCCCCAGTGTCTGGTGGGCTGTGCGTGGTTGTGCTGCCTGCTGCCGGACCAGGTAATGGCCTGGGGAATGCCTGCCGTGCCCTCAGTGCCACGCCGGGGCCCACCAGTGCCGGGGACCCAAGCAGCTGCGGCAGGACCACCTGCTTCACAGGGCTCACCACAGACAGTCGCCAGCACACCTTCAGAGAGGCTCTGCCCGCTTCCCTGGGAGGGAGCTAAGCTGCTGCTGCTCTCTCTTGGCAGCCCCCGCCACCTCAGCTGGGCTACTCCGTCACCTCAGAGGACCTGGATGCAGAGAAGAAGGCAGTGCTGCAGTGGTTCAACAGTGTCTTGGAGGATAAGGCTGGTAAGGATGGGCTGGAAATGTGGAGGAGTAGGAGCAAGCTCGGGTCTGGGGGTGCTCTTGATGCCTTCCAGCTGAAGAGATCTCATGCTTTGTGGTGCTGGGTGAGGTTGCCAAGGGCTGTAGGGTGTAGGTGCAGTTCCCCTGCCTGCTGGGAACCTCTGCTGAGGGTTTGTTCCAGTTTGAGCCAGTTGTGGATCCTGATATCTTGCTGTTTCCCTGTAGATGCAGTCCCCAGCACCACTGCAGAAATGATGCCTGTGTCCAAGCCGCCGGCGTTTGTTGTGACCTCCCCTGGGCCTATTCCTGCCTCCACAGCTCCTGCCCCAACCGGCTCCTCACTTCTGGACAGTCTGAAGAAGATGCAGAGCAGCCAGGCTGTATCCACAACACCAGGTGAGGAGGAGAGTTGGCACAGTGGAATGCCAGCAGAGTCAGGCAGGTGCAGCAGGAACTCGTAATTGTCTCTGCATGAGGCAGCTGACAAAAACCCTCTGTTCAAATGCTCTGCTGGCAGCAGAACTATCATTCACGGCTTGAGGGGACACCTTTGCAGACGCTGAGCCCCTGGTTCTGCTGGAGGCTATGATAACCGTGGAGGGCTAGGTGTGATGGGAGCTCCAGGAGCCTTTGCAGCCATGGGTCAGTACCTGGCAGAAGGGTGGGCTTCTGAAGGTGTCCCCTTGTCCGTAAATAAGCTCTTTCCCCTTTCCAGACTCCACTGGAACTCTGTCAGCATCCCAACCACCTCCATCAGCTGCACAGCCACCTGCTCCTGCTGTGTCATTGGAGTCAAGCTCTCTTCCTGCCATCTCTGCTGATGCCAAGCCTGTGCCTGTATTGAGCACACCTTCCCCCATTGTCCCCCCTGCCCTGGTGGTGCAATCCCCCAGCAGCCTGGCCCCTCCTGTGTTCACTGAGCTGGGCCAGACCCCCAGCAAGCCTCCCTCCTTCCCAAAGCCAAGCATCCTGTTTGGGATGCTGAACACCCCGCCAGCCAGCCGGCCAGCAGTGTCTGCGGCCGCTACTGTGCCCACCACGGCCACTGCTACACCCACTGCATCCACTGCTGTGCCCATCCCACCTACTACCATGTCCACCACAGCCCCCATCTTCAAACCCATCTTCGGTGCTGCGCTGAAGAGTGAGAACACAGCATTCTGCACGGCTGTCACTTCCACCACAGCCACCATGCCTGTAAGCTCAGACCCTGCCTCAACGTCCTCCACATCCTCCATATTCAAGCCCATCTTTGGCAGCATCACTGCAGCTTCATCTCCAGCAAAAGTTTCTCCTTTTGCCTTCAAACCTGCCACACAGCCAGCCTCAGAGCCAACAACTGCCTCCACAGCTACTCTGGCAGGAATCACAGGTCTTCCCAACGTCATCTTCACCACTGCAGCTACAACTGCCACCACCCAGAGTTCCTCCACAGATGCCACTATTAAACCTGTCTTCAGCTTTGGATTGAACCCACCTGCTTCCACTGGCCCTGCTGCCAGTGTGACTGTCACTGCTGCCACCTCCACCAGCACAACAAAGCCCTTCCTGTTTGGAGGCCTCTCCAGCTCTGCTCCCAGCACAGAAACCAGCTTTGCCCCCTCAGGGCCTGTGTTCCAGTTTGGGAAGCCACCTCCAGCTGCAGTCACTGCCACCACCAGTGTCCCAGGAGGCCCTGCCTTTGGCCAGGTACCTTCAAACTCAACAGTTGCTGCCACCACCATGGGCTTTAGCATATTTGGGAGCACTACACTGACCACCTCTGCCCCAACCACCACAGCTCAAGCGCCACTGACATTCAGCTCCTCCGTTTCAGCTTTTGGCAGCTTTTCAGCCAGCGCAAAGCCACCGCCACCATACCCTGGCACTGGGAGCCAGCTCAGCTTCAGCACTGGGGCTGCTGAGAGCCAGGTGCCCACCAGCAGGCCTGCTGCTGGCCCCATCAGCTTCACTTCCCCGTTCAGTTTCGGAGCCTCTCCGGCACAGTCAGTAGCTCAGCCAGCATTTGGCAGTGGTGCCCAGCCAGCCTTTGGCACAGCCAGTGCCCAGGGCTCCTTTGGCACCAGCAGCACCCAGGCAGCATTTGGGACCACCAGCTCGGTGTTCTCTTTCGGAACCACCACCTCCACCACATCCAGCTTTGGTGCCACCACCCAGACCACAAGCAGCAGCACCGGTGCCACTGTCTTTGGCACCACCCCTTCTCCATTCACTTTTGGGGCCAGCACCCAGCCGGGCCCCTCCACCAGCGCCTTTGGGATGGGTACGCCGGGCCTCAGCAGTGGGTCCCCAGCTGTGGCCTTCAGCTTTGGGGCTGGGCAGAGCGGGGCAGCCCCAGCAGCAACGCCCTTTGGCTCATCTCTGCCGCAGAGTGTACTGGGAGCGCAGGGCCAGAGCACACCCTTTGCCTTCACCATGACCAGCACTCCCAACAGCAAGCCTGCCTTTGGAGGTGAGTCATTATGAAATCATGGAATGGGTCATGTTGGAAGGGACCTTTAAGATAATGTTGATCCACCCCCCCTGCCATGGGCACAGACACCTTCCACTAGACCAGATTGCTGAGGGCCCTGTCTAACATGGCCTTGAACATTTCCAGGATGAGATGGGAGCAGACAGGCCATCTTAAGGGTCTAGAGTTGGGCAGGAATATTCCTGATAGACCTTGCCAAGGCTCCCAGGGTCAACAGCCCTGGTGAGGCCAGTGCTCCTGCTATGCAGAGCCTTGCTGTACTGTACAAAGGGAAGGCACTCCCATCACTCCCGGTAAGGATCCTGCCCCTCTGCAGAGGGGAATCCCTAAACTCTGCTCATTGGCCCCTCTGAAGGCACCAGCTCCCCGACTTTGCCCATCCAAGTATCCTGCAGGAGCCGAGGTCTTCTGAGTCCTTAAGAACCACCTGGAACACCTTAGTGAGCTGGAATGCTGCCAACCAGCAACTGCCATTACTTCATGCTTTCTCTCAGGGTTTCCCTAACACTTGAGATCCTCGCTGGATATTTCCCAGCTCCCAAGGAACTGAAACCCACACAGTGAGCAATTCCTTGATCTAGCAAGGCCAAGGTCTTTGTTCCTCCCTGACAAATCCTTCTATGCAGCCCTGCTGTTCAGAGAGCCCAGGGATTATCTGGAGAGTGTAGCTTTAGCATTAAAAGGGCTTTTCAGGAGCAGAGGCTGGTTCTGGGGGATGGATTCTGGTGCTTTGGACCCCAGAGAACATCCTGTGCCTCCTCTGGGTGCCACCGGCTCCCAAAGGCTCTTTCTCCTTTGTCAACCCTGGCTCACAGTGACCTGTTGCTTTCCAGGAGCTCCAGTGCCCACCTTTGGGCAGGGCACACCTGTCCCTGGAGCCGTGGGCAGTGGAAGCAGCACCCTTTCCTTCAGGACACCCAGCACTCCTGCCTCAAGCTTTGGAGGAGTCAGCACTTCCTTTGGTAAGGAGGGAGTTGGTACTCCAGCCTTGTGGAGCTCATGGGTCATGGTGTCCCCTTAGGCTGGGGACAGTGGTAGGGCCAGGTGTTCTCTGGGAGATGGCTCAGGTAGTACATGCTGGACTCTTGGGGATGCCAAGCTTTCTGTTCCTCCCAGGGTGAGAATTGCACTGATCCCAAAGCTAGCAACCTGAGCAACCTTTCTGCTTCCAGGTTCATCCACTCCCACCTTCTCCATCGGGGCAGGAACCAAGATGGGTACTCGCCAACGACTGCAGGCACGGAGGCAGCACACCCGCAAAAAGTAACCCTAGTGCTGCTGGGGTCCACTGGCTCACGTGTAGGGGGCTCTGGACTGGAGCTGTCCCTATGGTGGGACCAGGCCCCATCCCTGACATCCACTGGATATACCATGCTGGGACAGGATAAGCCAAACTTTTGTTACTTGAACAGTTCCAGAGCCAAGACTGGACAAATCTCTGTACATATCCACAATGTTCTTTCCCTCAATTTATTTTGCCTTGTTTAATAATGTGTACATTTCTCCCCATTTGCTTTTTCTAGCTGTTTCCATGCCCCTCCCCAGCCCTCAGCCAGCCCCAAGGCCATGTCCCGCTCAGAGCTTGGCTGGTGACATGCTGTGGTTTGGTTCCGAGTTGCTGTCAGACACCATCTTCACCAGGTCCCAAAATCTTTCCCATTGTTCATCCCATGGCCTGGTGAACATGGTCCTATGCCTGCAGCCAGGGTGGGTTCCAGCCTGGGTTTGTTTCGGTGCCACAGGTGACTGGCATGGGTGTGGCTGGGTGCCACCCTTGGGACCTAATGTCCTGCTACCTCCAGCTGAGGACATGGCATAGCCTGGGACCTGGGCTGGAGGCATGGGGTGAGGATGGGGGTCCCCCCACCCCTCTCCCATCTCTGCTGCTCCGCTGCTCCATGGGGCTGTGGGCTGCCCCCAACCTCCTCCCCAGTTCTGCTTTATCCGTGCTCCTGTTCCTGCACTCACTGAATCGAGTTTGGAGGAAGAGCTAAACCGTGTGCGTGGCGGCATGTTGGTTATGCCGGATTTGCTGTTTGGAGTTTCTTTTTCAGGGGCACCAGTCCTTGGGGGAAGACGTGTCCCGGCTAATTGGGTGTTGACAGTAGCATCACTGCGTGGCTGCTCGTGCTGGGGAGTTGTCCCTTCTATGTTGTGACTAAAAGGCAGCTAGGACAGGGGATTCCAACCATGGCAGTCTCCCTACTCCCTTCTCCTCTCTCCTTCCCCTCTCTTCGTACTTCAGGGGGCTCTGGAATTGCTCACAGAAGGAGTCCAGAGCAGATACATTCTCCCCTCCATCCCAAATTCAAGTTGTTTTTCATTTTTCAGCTCATTTCCAACCCAGTGGGTTTTACTAGCTCCTAGGACCTGTGGTGCTGCCTCCCCTGTCCTCATCCAGCTAGGAGTGGGATTCCCACCCTTCGCTGCCTTGGAGCTTCTGTGGGAAGACTGCCAGAGCTGGGGGTCACCAAATAGCCACCCCCTGCCCTGTCCCTGGTGAGGGATGGGCACTCCATTCCCAGGAGTGCTTTGCTGCCGGGTTTTTACTCTCCGAGCCGTGTGAGTGTGTGTGTTTGCTGGGGTCTAAATTTAAAAAAAAAAAAAAAAAAGGAAAAAAAAACCAAAAAAATCACAAATATTTAAACATTTTTTAAAAAAAATTAAAATTTATTTTTGTATTTAAGCTAAATTGCCTTCAAATTCCTTCAAGCTTGGTTCAGTGAAGTTGCCTACCCCGCAGCCATTAGTGTTTAGCTATTCCCACCCTCGCTGTGCCTGTGGGAATGCACTGTGCTGGGAAAGGCAGCTGCATCCTGCAGGCTCTGCCATGCTCCCCCCGCTGTTCATCATCCCCTTCCTTTTAAATGTGATGTATGTGGATGTGACTAAACTTTTTTTTTTGTTTTTTTAAAGTTTTTAATTATTTCTCTGAGGATGGGGGGAGCAGGAGCTCTCATGTTATGGTGCTGAATGCCAGGGTCAAGACATCTCTCCCAGCAAAAAGGGCAGGTGATGGGTTCTATGTGGCACAGAGGGGAAACAGCCCTGTAGTAAGGGGAGATAAAGGACCTCCAGGTGCTGGTGGGAATGTTCTGGCCATCACCCACCAGCATGGCTGTGGATACAGTGGGCCAAGAGCAGCCAGGCTGGGAAAATGTGTTCTTGGGGTTGGAGGAAGCAGAGGGAAAGGCGCTAGTGCCTGCCATGACTGATCTTGGGTGTCCTTCCCTCTGCCCCAGTTAGGATCCTGGGCCAGAAGAGCACCTGCTCCCCATCCTTGAGGTGCCAGGGTTTGGCCGGGTCAGCTCTGAGAAGATGGGGATGAGCTGGGACAAGGTTGAGGGCACCCTGGCTCTGGGTCTTGCCCCCAAAAGTAGCTGCCACATGTAGTCCCACACACCTGCAAGGAGCCAGGCTGTCCCTTCCCTGCCACACAGGCCCTGCTGGGAGAGTCCCTTGTGTCTGGGGAGAGGCTGGGTTTTAACTGACTGAAGACTTGGATCATTCCTGTTGTGGCTGATGAGGATTTTAGTGTGAATGTGCAATTTTTGTTTCCTTGCTTCTTATGTCTCCGGTTTAAAATAAAATGACTGTGTTCACTTGGCTGTGCCCATGTGTGTTTCCTGGGACTCAGATTCCCAGGGCAGGGTGGTGCTAGTGGGGTGTAGGTGCAGCACCCTCTGGCTCATGTGTCCTTGCTCCCCCAGTTCAAATAGAGGGACAGGATTATGATGATGATGATTATTATTATTATTTCACCTTTTTTCCCCCACTATGCCTCTACTTTGAGCAGTGGCAGTTTCAGGGTAGGACTACACAAACACACAGGAAAAAAAACAGTGGAGAAAAACTTTTAATCTGCTTTATCCCTACAGTGATTTTTTTTTTTTTTTTGGGAGGGAACGTGATGAACTACCCTTAATCCAGCTGGAGGACCCCAGCCCTGCAGGGTGCAGAGTGGGGATTGCCTTGGGAGCAAACCTGGGGTGAGGGTTGGCTGCAAGGGGCAGCCCTGGGTGAGCGGTTGCCCCTTCCCAGCACCAGGTTGGTCCCAGCATTGGCACTCAGTCCCCAGTGTTACACAGCACATAGCTTGACTTGTGTTCAGGCCAGTATGTGCTCCCCACAGCCCCAGCTGTGCAGGGGTTTGTCCAGAAAATGGTGTTTCACTCTTTCACCCGCTGCTTTTTCTTTTTCCTCTTCTTGAGAGCTGCTCCTGGCTCTGCTCCCTTTCCTGGCTGTGGGTTCTCCTTGGCTGCTGCAGGCAGGGAGCTGTGGACAAGAGCAAACGGCCTGAGCCACAAATAACCCCTCACACCCTCCCTGAGGTGCCCAAAGCACTGACCTTGGCCAGCTGGAGTCCCCCACAGCCCCCCCCCTCACCTTGGGTCAGCAGCCCCTTCCCTGCACCGCTCCAGCACAGCCACGAAGAAGCCATGGGTGAGGGTCTCTTCAGGGGAAGCACGGAGGCAGCTCTCTGCTCCAGAGAAGGCTGCAAGTCCTCGGCAAGACCAGGATGGGAAGGCAGTCACCAGCCTGTGGCATGGAAAGGGGGTCAATACCAAACCCTGCCCTACAGCCCCCCAGGTTCCCTGAGCCAGACCCACCTGAAGGCCGAGCCCCACTCCTGCAGTACAGCCTGCACCACATCCTCGTTCTCTTCCTGGTGTAGGGAGCAGGTGGAGTAGACAAGGCGCCGGACAGCTGGAAAGCTCAGGGCATGGCTGAGGATGCGGCGCTGGAAGCCAGCCAGTGCCTGCAAGCGTTCAGCATTCGGGGCCGCCTCCTCCCCTGGCCCCCGTGTCACCATCCCTGCGGACAGGAGCTGTCACCTGGGGTTTTGCACACCCACAGCCCAGTTCCAGGTGAGCAGCTGGAGCCCCACACGTTACCTGAGCCACTGCAGGATGGGTCAAGAAGGATGTGGGTTACCCTGCTGTATTTGGGGTCTCTGGGGTCCACAGTCAGAAAGTCTTGCTGGACCAGCTGGCAGCCAGTGACCCCTGCCCGTGTCAGCAATGTGTTCATGGTGGCCATGCGCTTGGCGTCCACATCAAAGGCAAAGATCTGTCTGAAGGCAGAGCCGAGAGCCCAAGACAAGCCGTGAACTGACCACCTGGCCCCCAGGAACACTCAAATACTGAGCAGGCAGACCTTGAGAGCAGCCTCCCCTCTGGCAGGGTTATGAAATGTGCCCAGGGCTGGGGGCTGGGAGTGAACCCCTGTGTGAGGTCATGTCCCCTCAGGTCCTTCCAGTGGCCCAGAAGAGACCAGCTCATCTGAGTTGGTGACAGGATGTAGCTCCTCCTGCCACCTTCTTGTGGGCTCAGGGGGACCAGGGCCACCTCCTCCATTCCCTCCACCCCTGCACACAACCCTGCCCTTACCCCTTGTTCTTCAGGATGGCAGCTAGGTGGCTTGTCTTGTTTCCAGGGGCGGCGCAGGCATCGATGACATGGGAGCCAGCAACAGGGCCAAGGAGGAAAGCAGGGAGGCAGCTGGCCTGCAAGAGGACAAAGACCGTCAGGGGGTGGGCAGAAACACCTGGCCCCTCCTCAGGCATGGCTGATGCTGTGGGGTCACAAGGACCACCATGACACAGGGTCAAGGCCACCACCACGCTCCACTAAAAGCCTTGCCCAACCCATAGGCCCCTGCTCCTCCCAACTCCCACAGGGATTTTATACCCCAGAATTTCAACCTGAACCTTCAAAGAACGGAAGCAAAGCCCCAGGAGAGTCCCACAGTTTCTGTTTTGATTTAAATGCTGCAGCAAGCTGAGCCATTGTGGAAGGAGCTCATCCTTCATTCCCATCAGTAGTTTTCCTGCCCCTGTAACTTTCTGCTCCCCAGTTCCCCCACCTTGTCCTGCAAAATTATTTGTCCTGTAGTATACAGCAGGTTGTCATGGAGGTCTGTCTGTGAAGGGAAAACCAACAGTTCCGGAAGATGCGGATCCAACAAGAATTTTTTTCCAGAAAGGGCCTTCAGCTCCTCCACACTGTCCACAAGACACATGGAACATGAATACAAAGTCCCAATCCCAATGCTCACAGCAGAGCCCAGGCTGAGAAATCCCTTCATCCCACAGTTCTCCTCCAGCTCCAGGTAGCACCCAGACAGGCAACATCTAAGAGTAGGGAGTGATAGAGACCCCAACCCAACCCCTCTGAGCACCAAGTTCAGCAACCCTTCAACTCACCAGACCCCATCCCACTTGCTGACATTCTGGGAAAGGTGGGATAGCAGAAATACTCACCTGGCTGCCTTGCCCAGATAGGCATATCCCTGGCGCTTGAAGAACTCGATCACATCGTCCACACAAGTCTTCAGGGTGTTGACCCGGATGTAGCGTGGGACCTGGGAGGCTGAAGGGGCCGGACAGGTCAGACACAGACCCCACTGCTCCCAACACAGGGTGCCCACCCAGCCCGAGCTCACTCACCTGCGGCGCTTACTGACTTCTCCGGGGCCAGCAGGTCCTCGTTGCGGCTCACCTTGCGCCGCACCTTCATGCGGGCCAGCTCGGCCTCCAGCCGTGCCCGGTGCCGCCGGGCCAGGGCCTTCCACCGGCCCCCGCACTTCAGCCCCTTGCCGAAGAGCAGGTCATACACCAAGACCTGCGGGGAGGGGACGAGCTGAGCCTGGTCCCGCCGCCCCAGGCAACCGCGGCTCCGGGACACCGCGGCCCGGGGATTCTGCGAATCCGGGACAGCCTGGCTCCGGGACATGGTCCCACGGCCCAGGGATTCCGCGGATGGCTGTACCTTCGCCAGCTGCGGCCCCAGCTTCTTCTCGGCCTGCAGCAGCGCGGCTCTATCCAGCAGCTTCTCCAGCACGGAGGCGTAGCGGAGGGTCTCGGACACCAGCGCGTACAGCTGCCGGACATGCTGCGGAGCAGTCAGCAATGAGCGCTACCCGGGCCCACGCCGGGCTTCGGGGCTCCCTCCGCCCTCCCGGGTGCGACTTTCCCCCGGCCGCCCCGCACCCCCTTTCCCTCCGGGCGCACCGGGAAGCCGCTGTTGTACACGAGGCTCTTGAGGCCGCCCTCGCCGCGCTCCAGCCCCGCCAGCACCGCGGCCGCCGCGCTGTACAGCGCCATGTGCGCCCTGCGCCGCTTCCGCCGGGGCCTCCGGGGCCGCAGGGGGCGAGCGCGGCCCCGCTCCGGGCTCGGTGCCCGGGGCAGAGCGGGCAGAGAGCGCGGAGTGGGCACCGTGCGGGCGCTGCTAGGCGGGCAGCGCCGGCGGAAGGGCCGGGCTCACCCCGGCTACACCGTCATCGCAATGACCCCGGCCAACCCAGTCACCCCGGTCACCCTGGTTACCCTGGTGATCCCAGCCACCTTGTCCACCCTGGCCACGACGACCACCCCATCATCACAATTACCTTGGCCACTCTGGTCGCCCCGGCCAGCCAATGATCCTGGTCACCCCCATCATCCTGGCCACCCCATCATCAGTGATTTTGGCCAGCCCAGTGACACCAGTGACCCCCGTCACCCTGTTCATCCTGGTGATCCCAGCTACCCTGACCATCCAATCACCCTGACCATCCTGGTTACCTCGGCCATCCCAGCCACCTCTACCATCCCAGTGACCTTGGTCACCAGCCCCAGACACCCCATCCGGTCCCTGCGTGTGGAAGCACACTGACATTACTACTGATTGTTAGACCCTGTGGTACCCTGTGGGTGATGGGTTGGTGGGGATTTGCTGCAGACTTTGGTGGTGTTCATGCTGCACTCAAACAGAGCAAAGAATGCCCAGCCCTGGAAAGAGGGGTCTGCTCCAGGAAAAGGATTTGCTCTGAGAAAGACAGATCTGCTCCGGGAAGCTCAGAGCTGTGTACAGAGGGTAAAGGATACCCCAGAACAGTCACCATAAGGCAGTATCCCAGCAGCCTGGACATGGCTTTGCAACTGTCCCCGAACCATCTGGTGTGATGGATCAGTCACTCCAGCACGACCAGCTCCAGGGACACCTGGATCCAGGAACAGGCGAGAGCTGCTTTGCAGGGTCTGAAGGGTTAGCAGTGGGTACTGGGGATCAGTCATCTTGTACCTGAACAATCAAAGAGTGTAAGAATCTCATTCTAGTGACAGGATCTGGGGGAATGGCTCGAACTCTGTCACTGTCAGGGAAGGTTTAGTTTGGTTTCAGAAAATGGTTCTTCCTCCAGAGGGTGCTGGGGCACTGAACGGCTCCCCAGGGAATGCTCATATCCCCAGGCTGCCAGAGCTCCAGCAGCATTTGTTCAACAGTCTCAGGCACAAGGTGGGATTGTTGGGGTGTCTGTGCAGGGCCAGGAGTTGGACTCGATGATCCCTGTAGGTCCCTTCCAACTCGGGATATTCCATAATTCTACAATACTTGAACCTGTGGAAAGGCACATTCTGGAGCCCATGTTTGGCAGGGATGCAGGAACAAACATTTACCTTGGTGGTGGTATTTTATTCCCTGGCTTCTGATTGGCACAGGCTGGTTGTGCATTTTGGTGACAGGCCCAAGGAGTGGGTCCCTGGTGACCCTTTGCAGTTTGCAGGAGCCACTGCTGGGCTGTGTGCAGGGTGACTGAGCCCTTCAGGTGCCTTGCTCTCCTCAGCCCACGGCCCTGGGCAGTGTCCCTCCCTAGCAGACTGAGCACACAGTCCCCCATGCCAGCTCACAGCCCTGGGCAGCTGGAAAGACCAGGATTGACCTGATGCCTGCACAAAGGTCTTCAGCTGCTTTTTGTGCTCCCATTTCCCTCTTCAGCTGCCTCTCACCATGGCTGCCTGCTTGGCTCTGGCTGTGCTGTTCTCTCAGAGAGGGTCCCTGTGTCAGCCAGCAACCAACTCATCTGCCTCAAACTCTCTTTGGAAGGATGGGCCACAAAGACTCTGAACACTCACTGTTTACCCGCTTCAGGCATACAGACCTTTCCTGTGGGGACATCCTGGCAGGTAAGCTGTGTTTCAGTGTGGTAGACTGGGGATGGGGGTGCAGAGGTTAAGGCTGACATTTTATGCCCTTACAGGAAAGGACTCTCCTGTACTGATGGAGTTTGTTGTGCAGCACCACGGTTTCCACAGGAGGACAACTCTGCCACAGCCATAACTGAGATAAGTTGAGAGAGCTGAGGCTGTTCAGTCTGGAAAAGAGAAAGTTTCAGTATCTGAAGGGGGCTACGAGGAAGCTCAGGAACTGAACTTTTCATCAGGAACTGGATAGATGTGGAGGCTTGGCTGCAGAAGAAAGGACATGGACTTTTGCAGGGGGTGCATAACCCAGGCCTGAAGCTAGCAGATAGTCCTTGAATTGCCCTTGGACACGAGATAAGAGGAAGTTGGCTGGTTACACCATGATAGCAGGATGTGCCAGCAGGATATCTGTAAACCGCAAGGCAGAAATATTGCAGAAGTAAGCAGGAGTGTGAACAGCTGGCTTGTAGCAATCATAACACTAGTTAGGGTGCGTGAACAGCCACTTGTAACCAATAATATGTAAGCCTAAGCCGCGTGAACAGTCGACAATGGTATATAAGAGCATGCCAATTAGCAATAAAGGGAACAAGATGTATACCTCATATTGATCTGCTTCTTGATTCCAGGCCCCTTTTTCCCAACAGATAGATCAGGGGGAAATGCATTCAAATTGAAAAAGAGGAAATTTAAGTTAGATAAATGGAAGAGATTTTTCCCTGTGAGGGTGAAAAGGCCTTGGCACAGGTTGCCCAGAGAAGCTGGGGCTGGTCCATCCCTGGAAGTGTCCAAGGCCAGGTTCGCTGGAGCTTGAAGCAGCCTGGTCTAGTGAAAGATGACCCTGCCCATGAAAGGGGGGTGGAATGAGATTATCTTTAAGATCCCTTCCAAGCTGAAGCATTCCATGATTCTATACCTGTGCGTCTGTGAGGTGTGTTGGGCAAGACTCTGAGGTGGGCTCTGCCCTCACGGGCCAGCACAATGCTGGGTGCCAGGGGACTGCAGGCACTTGGCAGCACACGGGGCACAGGAGCTGCCCCTCCAGCACCCTAGGGAGGGACAGCATGCAGGGCTGACAGGTCAAGTGCCCACACTGAACCATCAGTGCTTGAACACCTCCAGGCAGATGGGACAGAGCAGCTGCTTCTCGAGCTTGTCGATGCTCGTCTTCTGAGCCATGCTGCCACCTTCCCACACAGATATGGGCTGGGAAACACTGGTGGGAGATCAGTCCTGTTCTAAGAACGAGATCAGCAGCACAGACAGTTGTAAACCCATCCTTAAAACTCCAAACAAAGTCTCAGATGGTGATTTTAACCCGTTATGGTTTTGTGGCTACACCTGGCCCACACTTGGCCATGTGTCCTGGGTCTGCCCAAGGTGTCAACAGTCACCCTTAAGCTGTTCCCACCTTGGCCCAGGCAGGGATGTCAGATTGCAGTGGAGTCCTGCCTGTGTGCCAGAGCTCAGACACAGCCAGGAGGGATTTTCCGCTGAAAAATCCTAGTTTTGACCCTTTATGAATTCCCACGGATCTCTTCGGCGTTATCTCAGCCCATGGACATCCTCAGAAAGACTGGCATCACTCAAGTGATACATCTAAGAAGCAGAAGGAAAACATGAAAAGCACATTTATCTTGGAGAGGGGGGGTTGGATTTGGGAAGCTGAGGCACAGCTCACCCCATTGAAACTTGTTTCCATGTTCCATGCTCTGCCCCAAAAGATGTGAGCTGAAATCCCAGCCTCTCCCATCAGCCCCAGGGAGCACAGGGCAATGTGTTTCCAAGCTGTAAGGCTCAGGCAGCACTGTCTTCCCTGCTGTTTGCAGCTGGGACAGAATTGCCAGACTCCTAGCAAGTCAAATGTGGCCTTGAAACTGAAGAAAATGAACCTGAAGTCAGGAATTTGGTTGGTTCCCCAGGGAAAGGGGAGGCTGGGACCTGAGCTGGGCTGGTGTCACCATTGCTGTGGGTTGAACCGAGGGAAGCTCAAGTGTCCATCAGATATCCCAGGAACACAAGCAGAGGGACTAGCCTCAGTGTTCACAGAGAATTACCTCCCAGAGACCCAAATAATACCCAAGCACTGAGGTGGCCTGCATGGGTTTCTCCAGCTCCACTTCTCCCAGGGCATAGACCTGAGGGATTTCCTCAACTTCTCCTGGCCAAGCTGATGGGACCCAGTCACACAAGGCAGCTCCTCCTCAGGATGGGGACTCCAGTGGCTCCCTTCTTGCAGCCTCAGCCACTTTGGGATGTTTCTGCTCCCAGGGAAAGCCAGACAGGCTTTTGTCCCCCTGTGCTGTCCCTGCCTGCAGCCTGGCATGGGCACATGCAGTGCCAGAAGCAGAGCAGCTGAGTTTGCCTCCCACAGCAGCCAGGCTCTCCAAGTCCCCGTGGGGCTTCCCTTATCCCCACTGCAACAGAGGGAATGTTCTCAACAAAGCATGCAAAGCATGTTGTTATCAGCTAAGTTTAAGATAACTTGACTTTAGGATATTGTTATCAACTAGGTTAAGTTTGCTATTAATTACAATTTCTTTTTTTTTTTTTTTTTTTTTTTTTTAACCATTGGGGTTTTTTGTGGTGAGGTGAAAACCTGTTATGCTTTTGGAAAAAAATGAAGGAAACCAAACAGTGCTCTAACTGGCACAAGGAATTATTTTGTCTGATTGTGAAAAAATACAGTTTCTCATATAATAGCTCCTGGTGAGAGACAGCAAAGCAGAGGATGAAGCACCTTCTCTCCAAAGGGGGGCTGGGGACAGGCTGCAGGGACCTCCCTCCCTGCCACCTTCTGTGAATAAAAAACTTGGGTTTATGTTCTTTTGTAGTGATCTCAAAAATTCTCAAGAATGTGGGTTTCTTTCTGCAGTTATTTTGCATTCTCATTAGTTTTGCATTTATACAATTTCAAGTGCCTGAAGAAGGCCAAACTTACCAACTTGCTCCAAACCAGTTTGGATTTTTTGCCTCTGGTGGTTTTTGGTTGGTTGGGGTTTTTTGTTTGTTGTTTTGTTGTGGGTTTTGTTTGCTTTTGGTTTTGGGGGGGTGGTTTTTGTTTTGGTTTGGTTTTTGGTTTTGTGTGTGTGTGTGTGTGTGTGTTTGTTTGTTTAATTGGTTGGTTGGTTGGTTGGTTGGTGGGGGTGGTTTTGTTGGGTTTTTTTTTCCCTTTGGTTTGGGGTTTTTTTTGTGATTGGGTTGTGGTTTCGGGTTTTGGGGGTTTTTGTTTGTTTTTTTTCCTGTAGTTGTTTGGTTGGGGTTTTTGATGTGTTTTTGTGGGGTTTGGTTTTGGTTGTTGAGTTTTGTGTTGGTTTGGCGTTTTTGTGCTAACGAAATGCAGAAGGCAGTGCACACGCGGACTACATCCCCCAGCGTGCACCGCGGCGCTCCGTGCCGTTCCGCCTTCCGTTGGTCCTGCGCAGCCGCGTGTCCATTCCCGCGTGGCTCTAAAGCCGCGAGTTGGGCCGGGGCCGCTGCTCGGAGCGTGATTGGCTGGGGGCGCCAGGCTTGGACGACGGAGGTTGGTGGCGTGGCCATGATGGCGGGCGACGCCTGCTGGGAGGGGCTCGGGGCCGGGGGGCGAGACCCGGACCCGGCTTCGACTCCGACGTGGGCTCTGACGCTGACCCCAGCACCGACCCTGGCCTCGACACCCTCTTTGTCTCTGGCCTCGGAGTCTCTCCAACCCCTGCAGGACCTGACCGGCGATGGAGGGGTGCGCAAGGAGCAGCTGCGCCCCGGCACCGGGCAGCCCGTGCCCCCATCCGCCTCCGTGGCAGGTAGAGCCGGGTCTGGGCCTCCGGAGCCTCCTGTGGGCCTTGAGAGGTCCCGTGGCCAGGGCCGGACACTCCTGTTAGGGGTGTCCCAACTCTGGCACAGGTTGCCCAAGGAAGCTGTGGTTGCCCCGTTCCTGGGAATGTTCAAGGCCATGCTGAAGCAATCAGCTCTAATGGAAGGTGTCCCTGCTCATGGGCAGGAGGTTGGACTGGATGATCTTCGAGGTCCTTTTCAACCCAAACCATTCCATGATTCTCTCAGTCTCTCCAGGACTGGTGTCCTGGAGTGAGGTTGCCTGAGCTCGGCCTGGCTGCCCGGGTGGGTTCAGGGTGCTCTGCCTTAATGTTGTGCCTGAATTCACTGGTAGTTCAGGCACCAGTAGCCATCTCCTGAGCAGCTTTTAAATAGGAATTGTTTTGTTTAGCCTGTGTTCAGCAGGACTAAGAATGTGAAAATCCATGGAAGTGTGGGCTGGAGTGAGGATCTGGTGCTCATCTCTGTCACGTGTGTCTCCGTGTGAGGTTTGGTCTGTGTGGCTGGACCTGAAGCAGGTGCTGAGGGAAACAGGGCAGAGCCTGTTGGGAAAAATCCCCCAAGGCTCTACTGTTGACATGCTGGTGGCTGGCAAAGACCACAACAAGGACTTTAGAGTGCTGATATTATACTGTGGTGTGTCTCTGTTTCAGAGACTGTCTTCTCTCCTTATCAGTGTTTTAACATTTGGGATACCCTCTTTAACTTCCTGTGGCAGACACATTAAATGAAAAGGCATCTTGACCTTGAGGAATGAAGGATTTCTAGGGCCCACCTGTGCTCACAGAGAAGTCTGAAGTTGGAAGCAGTTCCTGAAGTGCAGGGCCCTGGTGCTGTGTCAAGAGAGGCCCATTACAGTGTATTTTCTGAGACAGATCTGGAGTTACAGATGCAGAGTTTCGGGTAGGGGTACATTTTCTCTCTTGTTCCTCTTTCCAAAGCTCCGGCTTTGGTTAGGGAATTCTTTTAAAATATTTCTGCATATAACTGGGGCATTTTAATTTGCTCGGCTTAAGTTTCCAATTCTTAAAAGTGCGAAATCATATCTCTTAAATAGATCAGAACTGTGAAGCAGCTGCTTTTTCTGGGAATGATGCTAAAACACACAGCAGTTGGCTGCTTGGATGTGACCAGATTTTTGGTGTAAAACAGAAAGGTTTTTGCTGCCTCTGCTGTTGTATAGGAGAGTGGAAAAGGAGAAGCAGGATAACTGGGTGATTACAGTTCCTGGTGTGCTCCTGATGTTGCTGTTATGGGATGTGAAATCAACCTCTTGTTTTTCCTTTCTTCCCACTCCTCGCTTTGGGCTGTACAGTGAAGTACTCTGGGTACCTAGGAAATTGGAATAAGCTCTTCTGTTCAAATGGGAATAGCAAGTATCCAAGGCTGATGAAACTTGGAAAAGGTAGGTTTGAGCCACAAACTTTGTCCTGGGGCTTGGGATTGTATTAAGGCGTTTTGGGCCCTGGGGTTGTATTAAGGCATTTCAGTTTAAATGCTGTTTGGTGTCTTTAGGTTGTTTGAAACCTTTTAACACTTGTTCATGGAGTCCAAAATACTCCTGGTTCACATGGGAGATGGAATCTGGACCTGCTCACCCTCTGCCTGGGAGTGGTAGGGAGGCTGCCCTCAGGTAGTTTTAAATCTCTTGAGAGGAGATGATGTTTTCCAGGTTGGACAGGCCTTTTAGCATGCTGGTCTAGTGGAAGGTGTCCCTGACTGTGGCAGTGCTTGGACTGGATGATCTCTAAAGCCCCTTCCAATTCATCCCACTCTGGATTTGCAATGCCATGTGCTCAGTCCCACAGCAGCAGTACCCCTCATAATCCCTTCTGGACCAACTGGCCGTTGTAGTTGCTGAGACAGGAGCTCCCAGGGATTTTTTTTTCCTTCAGGCTTAAGGAGAAATCATTGTTTGGTGTGTGTGGGTGTTGGTGTTCCTGAACCTCACCTGTCCCACCCCTCGTTGTGACAGACATCACCCTGTGGGGACTGGAGATCGGGCTGCTGTCCATGACCAAAGGAGAGGCTGCGCTCTTTGTCCTCACTCCGGAATACGCCTACGGCCAGCGGGGCTGTCCTCCCTCCATACCCCCAAACACCACGGTCCTCTTCAAGGTGGAGGTGTTGGACTTCATAGACTCAGAGGAGTGTGACGCCTTCTTTGAGTTGACTTATGTGAGTTCCTTTAATAAGGCTTGAGACTGAAATCTGGATGGTGAACCATCATTGTCCTGTCTCACAGTTACTGTGGCTTGTGTGTTACATGTGTTCACGTGAATGCTGGTGCAAGTATCTAGTCCCTGGGCTCCCAGCTCTTCTCTGATCCACATGCCTGCCCTTTGTGTCTCTCTGT
Organism: Haemorhous mexicanus; assembly: GCF_027477595.1. Lineage (NCBI taxonomy): Eukaryota > Metazoa > Chordata > Aves > Passeriformes > Fringillidae > Haemorhous > Haemorhous mexicanus. The sequence goes on along the minus strand of NC_082362.1, from coordinate 330,827 downwards.
TTGCCCTCCCAGGCAGAGGGAGAAGGCAGGACCTGCCTTTGTTTGCTCCTCTGTGCTGGATGGAGTCAGTGGAATGGCTCCCATTTATTTTTAGTTTTACCAGAAACCTCATGGTTGCACTAGAGGGCACCAACTTCCAGGAATTTCTTTAAGGAACAGTAAGGAGCTGACTGTAACAATCCTCTTCAGTCTCAGTGTCCTAGTGCCCCACCAGCCCCCACCCTTTGTCTCTGCCTCTTGGCTCCTCTCCCAAGTGCTCTCTTTTTTCCTTCCTGGTGAGTCACAGCGCTATTGTTAATTCGCCTTTTCATGTCAAGTGCTTTGGGCTGTGGTTGTGGGTCAGTGAGTGGAGGCAGAAGCTAATGGGGGAGCCCCTCCAGCCCCTGCACAGGTAAATTTTCCCCCAGAGCCCTGTGAGCAAACCACACTTGTTGTGCTCCCTCCTTGCCCACCCATTTTGACTGACTGACCTCTCTCTATGAGCTGGTTCCAACTTGGAGACACAGAAGAAAACCCGTCCCTCCATTTTTTTTTTTTTAATGATTGTTGGGATTTTTGTTTTGCTGTTTGGTGTCTTTAGGAGTGTTGGGCTGTCCCAGAGCTGGCCTGAGAGCAATTAGAGCAACGGAACATTTCGAGCAGCTTTGTGCCAGTGGCAGCATTTGTGTTAACTCAGCTGTGTGCTGAAGGAGTTGGGCAGGTTTTAAGAACACATTCCTGCTTATTTTCAGTCCAACTTTAGGCCTGGGGAGCTTCCTGACCTCTTTAGTGGAATAATCAGCACAAGAACACTGTAATGTTTCAGCCTGGCTGGGGAGATATCACGTGGTGGTGGCCTGGCCTGGGTAAGGACCTGGTTTCTGCTCTGTGAATAGGAGGGGGCTGTTCAGGACTGTCCTGTCTGAGTTCTCTGCCTCTTTTCTGTAGTTTGAACTGAAATTCAGATATTTTTTCGCACAGGAACAGCGGGATAGACTTCCTTTAGAAAAGGTGTTGAAAGTGGCAGCCACAGAGAGAGAGTTTGGCAACTACTTCTTCTATAAACAGCGCTTCAAGATTGCCAAAGACAGATACAAGAGGGTATGGCACCAGGATAATGTGGGGTGTGCTTTGGGAAAGCTGTGGAAAAAGAGATTATTTTAGCTCACCACAACAGATACAGGTTAGAGATCAAATAACTTTATGGTATTTTTCCAGGCATAGTTTGTTGCTTCAGAATAGGGCTTGCACACCTGGTTTTGTGTGAGCAGCAGTGGTAAATGAAGGAATAATCACAGAATCATTTTCCTGGAAATGCTCTCTGACACCACCAAGTCCAACTGTTCCCCAGCACTGCCAAGGCCACCACTAATCCATGTCCACAAGTGCCAAATCCACAGGGCTGTTAAATCCCTCCAGGGGTGGGGATTCCACCACTGCCCTGAATAGCATCTGTGCCAGGGCTGCTCAACACTTTCAGTGAGAAATTTTCCCCAGTATCCAAACTGAACCTCCTGTGCTGCAACTTGAGGCTGTTTGTCTTGTCCAGCTACCTGGGGGCAGTTTGACCCCCATCTGGCTTCACCTTCTTGTCCAGGAATTGTAGAGAGTGAGAAGGTGATCCTCCTAATTCTTTTTCCCAGTCTGAGCCTCTTCAGCTCCCTCTCCCAGCAGGGTAAATGCTCAGTTATTCTCAAACTGGAAGGCATCTACTACTTTTTCAGAGGTAGAGATGATTCAAAGTTGCTTTTGTTTGGATTTTTGAAACAAAAGTAATTTGACTTGCCTTCTTCCCTGTAGATATTCATATTTATCCTGTAAGATATCCATATTAAATCTGAGTCCTGGGTCCCTTTTTTTTGATTCTTCTGCTTTCCATGGTAAGTTTCTAAACCTGTGGTCATATGGTCAGCGTGACTGGTCCTGCTGAGAATGCCATTCTCTGTATTTAGAGTTTTGATTGTTACTACATTTTAGTGACCTAGGTGAACAGAAATATGGGTGTAGCTGTTGGATGAGATGGATTTCTCACTTTCCATGATGGATTTGTTGTGCACTGGCTGATTTTCCCTCTCTGCTCAGGCGCTCTCCATCCTGGGTTGCAGCTCTTCCAGTAAGGCAGAGCAGAGCCAGATCAACGCTTCCAAACTGCTGCTGTTCCTGAATCTCTCACTCACTTACCTCAAACTGGAACGTGCTGACCGAGCTTTGAAGTATGGGGAGTTGGCCTTGGAGATGGACCAAGGAAATGCCAAAGCACTGTTCAGGTGTGGCCAGGTGGGCAAATAAATCATGATGGAACATCCCGGCCTGTCTGGCTCTCTGGAAATGTGTCAAATGGAGCTTTTCCTGGAGTGTTCCTGAATTACTTTTCTCTGTTGCAGGAAAGCTTGTTTTGGCACAAGGCCTGAAGAAGGGCAGTGGGTCTGTATTTTGTATCTTGTGATTCATCTTGCTTCCTTCCATGACAGGCTTGTCTCTACATGAAGGAGTACAGCAAATCCCGGGATTTCCTGGCCAGAGCTCAGTGTATCCAGCCCTTCAACCGTGATATCAACAATGAGCTGAAGAAGTTAGCAAGGTGAGAGCCCTCCTTTCTATACCTGGGGAAGAGAGAGTGTTTGGACAGGCTGTAATACCCATTCAAAAATACTTAAAATAATTTAAAAAGCCCCAAACTATTGGGTTAATAAGTGACTTGGGAAAATGCATGTGGAGAAAACAGCTTGAAACATTTCTTAGACACAGAAGCTGCAAGGGAGGAGCTCAGAGCACCCACCCTTTCCATGTATTTCTTTGGTGAGATGTATGTTTCCTGACCTGTGAGCAGATCAGGGTGAGGACAGGGATGTGGGGGCTACTAAAATACCTCAAATCCAGTGAAATACAGTTGGCTGATGATCCAGCTGGTAATGTTCTCAATAAGTATGATTTTCATTCCCTATAAGATGTGTTGGTTATTTTCAGCAGCTGCACGTGCTTCAATGCACAATACTAATATTCATTAACAGTGAATTTCTTGCCATCTTGGAGATAATAAATAAACAGCCCTTAAGATGAGCTCTCCCTTACCTCACAGGCTGAGTTCAAGACTATCCTGCCTGCTTTTAGTCATGCCCCCACCCCACCAAAACATGACTAATGCTTGTTTATGCCCTCATGATGCTCTTCCTTTGAAACTGCCAAAAGCATTAGCTTTTTCCCAAAAGTGTGTGCTGTCCTCCTGGCACTGTTTACTGAGGCAGGAGCGATGCTGTCCTCAGCTCTGGAGCTCACAATGCAGCCCTTGAATACGAGCCCTCTTCTGTATGTCAGTGCCAGGCACTTGCAGAAAGGCAGTAGTAACACCTAAAAAGAGTGGTTGGTGCTGCTGGAAAAGCCAGTCTGGTGGGCTGGGTGCCTTTTGCCAGGGGATATGTTGGTGGAGGGCTGTTCTGTCCTGTGTATTCATGTTGCCTTTAATAGTCTGTCATAACACCAAGTCTGCAAGTTTGTACTGTTACTTCCAAAGCACAGAGAGCTTGAAGGTAGTATTAGCTACTGGTCTGGAAATTTTAAATTGATCTCTTGTATTCATCCTGATCTCCCACTGGGTATGGAGCTACCAAATCCTCCACTGAGGGTGGGGAGTTCTAAACTAGAACTGGCTGGCTGCTCTTGGAGGCTAGTACTTGTATAGTGCTAGAAGGCCTGATTCTAGAAGCCTCATTTATTCACTTAGATTTATTTGAAATATGTTGGTAGATAAAAGAGAAATTTTGCTAATGGTGTTTAGGTGGTTTGGCTGGGAAGCAACAAGGCATTTCTGCCTTTGTCAGCTCCAGCTCTGTAGAGGGCAGCACGTTCAGTGAGTGTCCGTGTGTCAGAATTGAGTGCACCTTAAACCGCTCTTGTCCTGGAGTTCCTGCTTTGCTGCCTGTTAAAACTGGTGTACTTTTGCTTTTAACTGTGCAATGGTTTGGGTTGGAAGGGACCCTAAAGCTCATTCCGCTGTCCTGGGCAAAGACTCTTTTCACCATACCAGGGTGTTCTAAGCCCTCTCCAACCTGGCCTTTAACACTTCAGGGATGGGGCAGCCACATCCTCTCTGGGCAACCTGTGCCAGGGCCTCCCCACTCTCACGGGGAAGAATTTCTTCCCAGTATCCCATCTAACCTTGCCCTCTGGCAGCAGGAAGCCATTTCCTCTTGTCCTTGTCCAAAGTCCATCTCCAGCTCTCCTGGAGCCCCTTTAGGCAGAGGAGGGGATTCTGAGGTTTTCCTGGAGTTCTTTCCAGGTGAACACTCTTGCTCTTCCAGCCTGACTTCAGAGCAGAGGGGCTCCAGCCTTTGGAGCATTTCCATGGCCTCCTCTGGACTTGCTCCAGCAGCTGTATGTGTTTCTGGTGCTGGAGGCAGCACTGCAGGAGAGGTCTTTCCCTGTGAGAAAGAGTGGAATTAGTGTGAAAGAGATGAAACAAGTGTTACTGGGTGTTGTTAATGAGGCCTTACCTCTGGCTAGATATGTAATGTTGCCAGCCTGCCCTTGCCTGAGAACTTGTAGTGTGATCTGACAAATGCTTCAGAAATGGAATATGAATCAAAATCTTATTCTCAGTGGCTTTTCACTTCCTTACTGAGTACATTTATACTTTGTTAAAAGCAATGTTTTTGTGGTAATCAGCAAGCTCCCTTTTGCTGTCTAAAACAAAGCTTTGGAGTGCATCTGTTTACTGCTGAAACAGGTTCTTGGCAAAACCCCCTGGTGACCAACAGGCAGAATCCAGGGTGAGAGGTATGTAGAATGTGTCTGGTACCAGCTGTGGTGCATTTGGTACAAATTCTGCTCCTGGATTTGGAATTCTACTGGAAGGCTTGCATTGCATCAAAACCAGAATGAATTTGTGTTCTTCTAATATCTGGCATTAATCTGTTCCTCCAAACAAGCACTCTTGGATTTCCTGTTGTCATAGGTGTGAGAATGTGCCAGCTACATGTGGGCATCCTTGGTCAGCAACTTCTGTGTGAGACTTACTAGGAGAGATCTCTTGTGCTGGGATTTCATACCCTCTGAGGTTCTGGGCTCCAAGGCTGCTGAGGGCTGGGGCTGAGAGAACCTGAGCCAGCCTCTCACTGGGGTTGGTTCTAGTGTGTTGCACAAAACCCTTTGCTTTTGGCCTTATATGGCAGCAGATGCAGGAAAGCTGAACTCGTGGGCAGTCACTGATCCCTGGAACAGTGTTCCCAAACTGAGTCAGCCTGCAGCTCAGGAATTCCTTACCGGTGAGGTGAGAGCACAGAGACAGAGGATGCTGTGCTTGGAGAAGTTCAAATGGAGCAGACTGCAAAGCTTTTGCCATCCTGTCACACAGGCAAGGAAGAGAGAACAGAGGAGGATTCATTTGCTTGTCATCCACTTAGTCCAGACACAAATCCCCGCCGTCTCCTTCCCATCCTGTGCCCAGATCTTAAATTCATGGTAGATATCCTACTGTATGGTAGTCAGACAGTGTTTCCCGGGTGCTAAAAGAGCTTGCATAAAGACACACAAAAGTATCCCACAGCACACAGGTGGGATTCCTCTGCACTGTCCTGTGTTTCCAGAACTACTGTAGAGAGCACTTGTCTCACAGAAGGCAAATGATCTAATTAGTCCCTAGCAGAGCAGAGATCCAAGGTCTGGAGGTGAGGCATGAAATTTCCAGCTCTCTTTCCCTGACATTCCAGAAAGAAGGGCTTGGAGGAGCTGTGTCTCCTCTGCCAGCACAATTTTCCATTATGTTAATTTATTTGTATCCAGAAAATAACATTATTTTCAGGTTGTGACACTGAGGGTGGCACAGACAGTCTCCAGCCCCTGACACCATCCTGTGCTCTACTTTGCAGATACTACAAGGAGTACATGGAAATGGAGAAAGAAATGTGCTGCCAGATGTTTGACCCTCTCAATTCTTACGGCTGAGAAGAAATCAAGGTAACCAGGTTTTAAAAAGGGCTGAACTCTCCCAAAACATGTCATGCCTGTATTGTTCTCAGGTGGGGAACCTGCTTCTCTTCTGCGGGGTAGACTTTTGGAGGCAAAATGGAAAGTGGTGGGAGTGTGTGGAGAGGAAGGGCAGGATGGTGGGGTGGAATACTGCTACATCATCACCTTGAAAAATCTTTCGTGTGAGGCAAAGCATGTGTGGGACAGGGACCTGGAACTGGCAGTAGTTGAGTAAATTTGGTTTGTTGTTTCCTGTGCTGCTCATCCCAGCTATTCCTAGTAAGAGCCAGGGGCTAAAATAGCTCTGTAGTCTTGTTTCTCTGCCAGTTAAAAGAAAGGGGAGAAAAAAAAAAGAAAAGTTCCTGTCAAACTTAAGAACTGGATTTCCTCCTCCCCTCCAGCACTTCTGTCTGGAGCTGTTGGAATGCCTCACTTCAGAAAAATCTAAATATTTTATTTCTGGGGTTTTTTTTTAAGTATTAGAAGAAGTCTGTTTGGATAGAAAATTTCAAGTAGATGTTTTGGGCTCTTTAAGGCCTTAAATCTTCTAGCAAAATTGACAGGTTTATAAATGCACAAAGGCTCTTTGATCCTTCTTTTTTTCCTCAAAATCTTCAGGAGGGTGCAAGCAGGAGCAGAAATCTTTTCTGGTCTGTTGTTTTGGGGGAAACCTTAGGAAAAGAATTCTGGAAAATGACAAAATCCTTCTGTCATGAACCATCCCCAGCTCAGGGCCATCAGTTTGCTGTTGTTGTCTCTCCTGCAATACAGGTAGTACCTCTTTGCTAGCAGAAAATGAATATTGGCAGCCTTTCCATCAGCTCTGGTGTTTTAAGGCTGTCTCTTTGGGCTTGTGAGGAAGCTAAGGCAGTATTTGAGGAAGAGGTTGGATTGAACGCTGCTTCCTAAAGGAACACAACCTTCTCCTGACTGGACATGACTCCTTGTGGAGCCTTTACCCTTCCTGCTGCCCCTGTGCTCTGGTCCAAGCTTGGCATGTGACCTCAGAGCACAAATCATCCTGCCCTGGGTTTGGGATGAGATTTACTAAGTGTGTTAGCAGGTGCCTGCCCCCAGGAAAGAAGCTCTGAAAGGAGATGTAAGACTGATGAGGTCTTGTGCAGAAAGTCTGTGGCTCTAGACTTGGCAAGAGGCTCTGATTTTCCACTTGCTGCATTTCAGGAAGTTGCAGTTTGGAAGCATATAGGATCTTGGGTTTCATCCCTGGTTGTGTCTGACCTGGGAAGCTCTTGTGGGGGTCTGGGATCACCTGGGCCTGGTTTGTGGTGGATGTCAGGGTGATTGTGGTGATCTGCTGAGGCACCAGACAGGTCCTCCCGTGGGAAGATTGTGTGGCTATTTTTTTCCCAAAAAGCATCTTGTGAAGATGCTGATTTCCACACATCTGGTGTGAATAAAACCAGTGATTTTGGTTAGAGGAGACTGAGAAGTACAAAGGAAAAGGGCAGAATCTCTCCAGTAGGCAAGCTTAAGTGCTGGGCTGAACTGCTTATCAGCCAGTTTATCCAGTGACTTCTGTGTGTGGAGTTCTCCTGCCTTACACAGCTGATGGGTAGCTGTCAAAAATATTTCCAAGCTTCCTTGAAGTTGATTTTTGTTGCAGTATTAAAAGGAAACTGTCTCCCAGATGAACATAAATCACTGAGACCCAAACAAAAATCGACTGTTCTTTCATGGCAAAAGAAGTCCTTTGCTGGAGGAGGTTCCTGCAGGGCCCAGTGTGAGCTGAAGGTTGAGCTGCTGCTTTAAAACTTCATTATACATTCAGAGAGGAGCAAAGCAGTTCCAGCAGGAGCTCCTGCTCCCTATCAAAGACACTGGGAACTGGTCAGAATTGAGGCAGAACATTCTTTAGTGTTTTCCAACAGTGTTGTACCAGTTAAGTTTAGGGTACAGGCTGTACTGGGGCAGTTTGGCAGGCCAGCTTCATCTATTCTCTTAGACCAAGTGAGGCAATGGGCTGGGAATGCTGTCTGCAGTCCGTGGTTAATGGACCAGTGGAATCACAAAAGTTATAGAAAATCTCCCTATATACTAGCTGACAGGTGCTTGTGGAGCACTGAGCTGACCTGTGGTCCAGCTCCTGAATGGCTCAGAGCTGTAGTTATAGTATCTCTTCCCTCCTGAACATTGCTGCATCCATCCCTTGTTTCAGAGCTCTTTCCAATCTGAGACTGCTGTGCCTTTGCTGAACCTTTGCGGTGTTCCAGGAACAAAGTTCATTTCTCTGTTCTGAATAATCCAGAGCTGTTTTGTATAATGACACTCAAACTTGGGTGCACCTGAGCATCTTCCTTCTGCCTGATATTTTTGCGAGATTTTGTAGTGATAGGACAAGGGAGAATGACGTTAAGCTTTAAGGGCTTTAAGAGGGAAGATTCAGATTCGATACAGGGAGGAAATTCTTTCCTGTGAGGGTGGTGAGAGCCTGGCACAGGTTTCCCAGAGACACTGGAGCTGTGCCATGTCTGGAAGTGTTCAACGCCAGGCTAGATGTGGCTATGAGCACCCTGGTCTAGTGGAAAGTGCCCCTGTACATGGCAGAGAGTGAAACCAATGGGTTTTAAGGTCCGTTTCAACCCAAACTATTCCATGATTTCTGTATCCCCTGCCAGCTGTAGAGCCCAGTTCTTCCAATTGCCACAAACATCTTGCTCCAAACACATTTCCTGCCTTTTCAATGGAATTTCAGGAAAGAATAGATCTTCCCTTTGGCCACATGCAAGGCTGCTTGTGGTGCTTCTTAGGGGAATTCAGAAGTACTCAGAGGGAGACAGAAGCACAAACTCCTCTTTAAATCCATCCTGCTGCATTTCCTTCTAAATCTCTTGGGTCTCAAGCTGGCCCCTCTGAGGGTTTGGTTTGTTTACCTGTCTCTGTTCACTTTGTGTGGTGCAGGTATGTAGAGCCTAGTTTCCTGGGATGTGCAGAGCTTGAAGTCCCCCTTGGTAAACTGCAGAATGGTGGGCTAAGGCCTCTGGCTTTTTGGAGCTTTTTGTTGTGTTTTGATTGAAAGACCCATGAGGAAAAAAAAAGAACTTTCCCATTGTTGTGCTGCTGTGGACTCTCATAAGAGAACTAAATCATGAGGACTGTGGACAACTTCCCTGGGAATGTCTGGATTCTAGTAGAGGGTCCTTGGTGATAGTTCTGTCCCAGGAGGATGAGTCTCTGCACTCTTATTTTTGGTATAGGTGAGCCAGAGTTGAAAGCTTGTCTCTGATATGTATTTCAGCTCAGAACACAGGAGAAGTGGTCCCAGGAATTGGGAACACACAAGGAGATGTTCCAGTGAAAACAAACAAGACTGAAATTATGACAGCAAACAGTAACTTTGAGGTCAAACTGGTGATTGCCATGAATGGCAAGTTCTATCAATTCTGGAGGCATTAATGGGTGAGAATTGGCTGCAGAACTGAGGCTGTGTCGCCAGGTAGAAGGGGCTATAATTGAGCTTAAAATCAGCAGCAGTTGCCAGTTGAATTGACCTGCTAAGCTGCAGGAGACTTGCAAATAAACTGAGAAGTCTGTGCATAACACAGTCAAGCTCCTGCCTTGGGAAAGCTCCAGATTTGGAATAAACAGCAACTTGCTTCTTCCCCTCCTGCTCTCTCTTATTCCTGAGCAGAGCTGAAATGTACCTCCTGCTGATTTTGTCCCTCCCCACTGCGGCTGAACAACAGAGAACCAGTGATTCACTGCTCCTTTAGAGTATGCAAATTCCTGTCCCACTGAGGTGTCCTGTGCTGCCGAGGAAATTGTTAAGTCTCTGCTTTCTCTTGAGCCTTGCCAGGTGAGGGGGAAGGCTTGAAGGAGGACTTAATTAAGCATTCTCCTTGTTAAGCAAAGGAAGGAGAAAGGCTTTAAGGAGATTGTTGAGTTGGGGGTTTTGTTTTCCTTCCAACTCTCTCCTCTTCTAGCATCTTGCACTTTTTTCTGAGGATTTCTGTAGTTCCTGCCTACAGTAGTACCTGTGATACCTCTCTGGAAGGGTCCTGGGCTCTGATCTCTTCTGGAAACTGAAGAAATTACTGTGGCGCCTGGTTTTAGGGATCCCTGATATGCTTTCCTAGGGGACATACTGGACATGGGTCTGGATGCACTAGGGCTGCCTTTGCCCAGACTGGGAGGACTGGCCAGGACTTAGAAGCCACAAGGTGATGTGAAATGGAAAGGACAGAGACCTGTGCAATATCCCAGTGTCCCACTGTGCCTGTCCTTCAAGGCTGTGGTGAAGTATCCAAGGATGGGCCCTCAGCTGTTCTCTCTGATTTAGGAAGTGCCTAAAGCCTTCCTTTTGTGCTCAAACATGAGGCTCCCTGGTGAGGTAGGAGCAGATTCCTGGCAGCAGTGCTGAAAGGAAACTTTGCTGACAGGAGTTGGGGCCAGGTGGGGTTGGGCTCTGCTCTCAGGTGATAAGTGACAGGACAAGGGGAAACAGCCTCAAGTTGTACCAGATTTAGATTGGATATTTGGGCAAATTTCATGGAAAGGGTTGTAAAGCGTTGGAATAGACTGCCCAGAGCAGTAGTGGAGTCACCCTTCCAAAAGTGTTCAAAAAATGCTTGGATGTAGGACTTCAGGATATGGTTTAGCGGTGAACGTGGTGGTGCTGGATTGATAGTTGGATTTGGTCTTAGAGGGTTTATCCAACCTTCTGTGATTCTGTTCTCCTCCAGCTCCTGCCTGTTAAGGGTCACCTGGCACTGGTCCTGGGAGGGCCAGGCTGAGACCCCAAGGGATATCCCTGTGTGAGGTGTTACTTCTCAGAGACTTTGCCAGCAGCTCTAATATAAAATACTGTGGTGTTACAAATCAGTAGAACATGAAAAAGGTGCTGGGCTCTTTCCATTCCCATGATAACAGCTGGTTTATCATGCAGGTGGAGTTTAAACAATCTTGGCTACGTGTAAGATAGGAATTTCTTTATGACGTTTTAGCTTTGCAGAGCACTCAGAGTCACTAACCTTCACTTCCTGCAGCAAGGAGGCACATGATTATCCTAAGTTTTTCTCTGACTTATAATTTTTCAGGCCTCCTTTCTCTCCTCGAGTTGTGCTCTGTCTGGGCACCAGTCCTGCTGTTTTGGAGGCTCCAGACTTTCCGTTTGAACTAACAGAAGAGATGTCTTTGTCCTGTTTTTCTTAGTCTTTAATCCAGGAATTTTAAATTATTGTGGATGCTTATTACTGTCCAGATACCCTTCAGGGGAAGTGCTCTCCTGGTTATGAGAGGGTGTTGGTGCTAGTCTGAGTCCTGAGACCTGCCAGCTCTATGCTCTACTGAGCAGTGAAACACCAATAAACTTGAGCAGAGTTTTAAATGCTCTAATTGGACATTGCAGTAGCTGTGATGATACAGGAGCAGCTGAGGTTAATGTGATGAGTGCTGAGGGCCCTCAAAAGTGTTCATTATGGTTTTAAAAAACACTCATCTGCTTGTGAGCTCCTAAGCCTTGTTCCCCCTTGTTCACTTGTGCCTGGAATCACTGAATCACAGAGTTGTTAAGGTTGGAAAAGCCCTCTAAGATCACAGAGTCCTTCTGTTCCCCCAGCACTGCCAAGGCCACCACTAACCCATGTCCCCAAGTGTCACATCCACACATCTCTTAAACCCCTCCAGGGATGGACACACTACTGGCCTGGGCAGTTGTGTCAGTGCCTGACCAACCATCCTGTGAAAAAAATTTCAAGAATATCTAAACTAAGCCTTCCCTGGCAGAGCTTGAGGCTCTTCCCTCTTGTCCTGTCCCTTGGTCCCTGGGGGCAGAGCTCATCCCCCACCTGGCTGCCCCTCCTATCAGTTAGCTGTGTAGAGTGAGAAGGCCCCCACCCCCCCCCCAGCCTCCTTTTCTCCAGGCTGAGCCCCTTTCCAGATCCCTCAGCTGCTCCATATTGGAGTGTCTTTTCCATCATCAGCAGCACAGAGCCCCTGATGGAATTGGGGTTGCATCCCTGCTGGAGCAGCAACTGGGCACTAGCAGCTGTGTCTGACACAGCAGCAGCAGCACTTTGCAAGCAGGTGATGGTTTTGGCTGTCAGCACCAGGAAGTTCCCCCAAGGGCTCCATATTTAGGGAATGAGCTTTTGGAAAGTCTTTTTGCTTCAGATGCAGGGAGTGTCTTGGCACTGTTGAGAGTTGGTTTGCAGAGCTCAAGAATTTCTGCAGAGCTTCAAAAGTAAGGATAGACATGACCTTAATGTGCCTCTTGTGCAGCCCACCCTGCTCTGTCAGGGGCTGTTGATTCCATAGAATGCTGATCATTATTGTCATAGAGGTTATCTGAGCACTTGAAGGACTGGGAGCTGCTCTGAGGATCAGTTTCAGCCCTCACTTACTGGGTGAAGTCCTTCCTGAGTCAGAAGTGTGTGTTGAAGAGTTCATCACTTCTTTCACCTTCCCATAATCGTCCCTCTTATGGGACTGTAGCAGATGCAAGGCCGGCTACGGCTCTGTGGAGGGATGTTTAGAGACAGGTATTTGCTGAGTCATAGGAATTGAACCAGGAGTCCTCACTCTGGTCCTCCAGGCCTGCTTATCTCTCTATGACCCCACAGGCTAGTGTCCCTAACCCTTACAACTGGTCAGTTTTCAATCCCCCCTAGCCCTATAAAAGAGGCTATCTTGGCCCATTTCTTTGGAAGAGCAGCTTCAAGACCCTTCGCGAGACCCTCAGAATAAACCATCGTAGAACACTCTGAAGCCGCCTTCCCTCTCTCTTCTTCGTCCGTCTTCCAGAAGCCACGGCCAGCCACAGCCCCTACGAGCAAGCTAAGAGCTGAAACCATAAAAGAGCTGATATCACTAAGAGCTGACAATCACTAAGCTTGCTAGGGGCCATGGCTCTGCCGCAATCTAGCCTAGGGCACCCCAGCCTCCAGAGAGCTTAAGTATCTGACCTTGAGACTGCTTGCCTGAGGCGCTTACCCTAAGGAAAACCAGCTATCCAGCTAAGAAGCTAGCCCCTGTAGCTTCATTATTTTACATGGGACCTCTTGCTCTCTGAACAAGAACTTTTGTTGCTTTGGCTGGGTGCTGTTTTAAGGGTTTGGGTTTTGTTGTTTTTTTTTTTTTAAAGGTGTGCTTGGGGAGGAGTTCTGCTTTATGTTCTTGGTTTTTGCTTTATGTATTCTTGTCTTATCCCAGATCTAAGCAGACTTCACAGCTCTTCCTGCCATCACTTTAGGTTCGAGATGGTAGTGCATGTCATCAGCATTCAGGGCCTTTGGAGTCAAGACTTGTTACAGCCCTCTGGAGAATTCCTGCTGCCGCAGAGTGTCTCTCTAGCATACATGCAGCTCTTGGAACTCACTGTGGATCTTTTGCAGAGCTGATCATCTTGGTAAATTGACTTGGAAAAAAA
>NC_082362.1:5000-12500 GCF_027477595.1 Haemorhous mexicanus | reverse complement strand
GTTAGGGTTAGGGTTAGGGTTAGGGTTAGGGTTAGGGTTAGGGTTAGGGTTAGGGTTAGGGTTAGGGTTAGGGTTAGGGTTAGGGTTAGGGTTAGGGTTAGGGTTAGGGTTAGGGTTAGGGTTAGGGTTAGGGTTAGGGTTAGGGTTAGGGTTAGGGTTAGGGTTAGGGTTAGGGTTAGGGTTAGGGTTAGGGTTAGGGTTAGGGTTAGGGTTAGGGTTAGGGTTAGGGTTAGGGTTAGGGTTAGGGTTAGGGTTAGGGTTAGGGTTAGGGTTAGGGTTAGGGTTAGGGTTAGGGTTAGGGTTAGGGTTAGGGTTAGGGTTAGGGTTAGGGTTAGGGTTAGGGTTAGGGTTAGGGTTAGGGTTAGGGTTAGGGTTAGGGTTAGGGTTAGGGTTAGGGTTAGGGTTAGGGTTAGGGTTAGGGTTAGGGTTAGGGTTAGGGTTAGGGTTAGGGTTAGGGTTAGGGTTAGGGTTAGGGTTAGGGTTAGGGTTAGGGTTAGGGTTAGGGTTAGGGTTAGGGTTAGGGTTAGGGTTAGGGTTAGGGTTAGGGTTAGGGTTAGGGTTAGGGTTAGGGTTAGGGTTAGGGTTAGGGTTAGGGTTAGGGTTAGGGTTAGGGTTAGGGTTAGGGTTAGGGTTAGGGTTAGGGTTAGGGTTAGGGTTAGGGTTAGGGTTAGGGTTAGGGTTAGGGTTAGGGTTAGGGTTAGGGTTAGGGTTAGGGTTAGGGTTAGGGTTAGGGTTAGGGTTAGGGTTAGGGTTAGGGTTAGGGTTAGGGTTAGGGTTAGGGTTAGGGTTAGGGTTAGGGTTAGGGTTAGGGTTAGGGTTAGGGTTAGGGTTAGGGTTAGGGTTAGGGTTAGGGTTAGGGTTAGGGTTAGGGTTAGGGTTAGGGTTAGGGTTAGGGTTAGGGTTAGGGTTAGGGTTAGGGTTAGGGTTAGGGTTAGGGTTAGGGTTAGGGTTAGGGTTAGGGTTAGGGTTAGGGTTAGGGTTAGGGTTAGGGTTAGGGTTAGGGTTAGGGTTAGGGTTAGGGTTAGGGTTAGGGTTAGGGTTAGGGTTAGGGTTAGGGTTAGGGTTAGGGTTAGGGTTAGGGTTAGGGTTAGGGTTAGGGTTAGGGTTAGGGTTAGGGTTAGGGTTAGGGTTAGGGTTAGGGTTAGGGTTAGGGTTAGGGTTAGGGTTAGGGTTAGGGTTAGGGTTAGGGTTAGGGTTAGGGTTAGGGTTAGGGTTAGGGTTAGGGTTAGGGTTAGGGTTAGGGTTAGGGTTAGGGTTAGGGTTAGGGTTAGGGTTAGGGTTAGGGTTAGGGTTAGGGTTAGGGTTAGGGTTAGGGTTAGGGTTAGGGTTAGGGTTAGGGTTAGGGTTAGGGTTAGGGTTAGGGTTAGGGTTAGGGTTAGGGTTAGGGTTAGGGTTAGGGTTAGGGTTAGGGTTAGGGTTAGGGTTAGGGTTAGGGTTAGGGTTAGGGTTAGGGTTAGGGTTAGGGTTAGGGTTAGGGTTAGGGTTAGGGTTAGGGTTAGGGTTAGGGTTAGGGTTAGGGTTAGGGTTAGGGTTAGGGTTAGGGTTAGGGTTAGGGTTAGGGTTAGGGTTAGGGTTAGGGTTAGGGTTAGGGTTAGGGTTAGGGTTAGGGTTAGGGTTAGGGTTAGGGTTAGGGTTAGGGTTAGGGTTAGGGTTAGGGTTAGGGTTAGGGTTAGGGTTAGGGTTAGGGTTAGGGTTAGGGTTAGGGTTAGGGTTAGGGTTAGGGTTAGGGTTAGGGTTAGGGTTAGGGTTAGGGTTAGGGTTAGGGTTAGGGTTAGGGTTAGGGTTAGGGTTAGGGTTAGGGTTAGGGTTAGGGTTAGGGTTAGGGTTAGGGTTAGGGTTAGGGTTAGGGTTAGGGTTAGGGTTAGGGTTAGGGTTAGGGTTAGGGTTAGGGTTAGGGTTAGGGTTAGGGTTAGGGTTAGGGTTAGGGTTAGGGTTAGGGTTAGGGTTAGGGTTAGGGTTAGGGTTAGGGTTAGGGTTAGGGTTAGGGTTAGGGTTAGGGTTAGGGTTAGGGTTAGGGTTAGGGTTAGGGTTAGGGTTAGGGTTAGGGTTAGGGTTAGGGTTAGGGTTAGGGTTAGGGTTAGGGTTAGGGTTAGGGTTAGGGTTAGGGTTAGGGTTAGGGTTAGGGTTAGGGTTAGGGTTAGGGTTAGGGTTAGGGTTAGGGTTAGGGTTAGGGTTAGGGTTAGGGTTAGGGTTAGGGTTAGGGTTAGGGTTAGGGTTAGGGTTAGGGTTAGGGTTCGGGTTAGGGTTAGGGTTAGGGTTAGGGTTAGGGTTAGGGTTAGGGTTAGGGTTAGGGTTAGGGTTAGGGTTAGGGTTAGGGTTAGGGTTAGGGTTAGGGTTAGGGTTAGGGTTAGGGTTAGGGTTAGGGTTAGGGTTAGGGTTAGGGTTAGGGTTAGGGTTAGGGTTAGGGTTAGGGTTAGGGTTAGGGTTAGGGTTAGGGTTAGGGTTAGGGTTAGGGTTAGGGTTAGGGTTAGGGTTAGGGTTAGGGTTAGGGTTAGGGTTAGGGTTAGGGTTAGGGTTAGGGTTAGGGTTAGGGTTAGGGTTAGGGTTAGGGTTAGGGTTAGGGTTAGGGTTAGGGTTAGGGTTAGGGTTAGGGTTAGGGTTAGGGTTAGGGTTAGGGTTAGGGTTAGGGTTAGGGTTAGGGTTAGGGTTAGGGTTAGGGTTAGGGTTAGGGTTAGGGTTAGGGTTAGGGTTAGGGTTAGGGTTAGGGTTAGGGTTAGGGTTAGGGTTAGGGTTAGGGTTAGGGTTAGGGTTAGGGTTAGGGTTAGGGTTAGGGTTAGGGTTAGGGTTAGGGTTAGGGTTAGGGTTAGGGTTAGGGTTAGGGTTAGGGTTAGGGTTAGGGTTAGGGTTAGGGTTAGGGTTAGGGTTAGGGTTAGGGTTAGGGTTAGGGTTAGGGTTAGGGTTAGGGTTAGGGTTAGGGTTAGGGTTAGGGTTAGGGTTAGGGTTAGGGTTAGGGTTAGGGTTAGGGTTAGGGTTAGGGTTAGGGTTAGGGTTAGGGTTAGGGTTAGGGTTAGGGTTAGGGTTAGGGTTAGGGTTAGGGTTAGGGTTAGGGTTAGGGTTAGGGTTAGGGTTAGGGTTAGGGTTAGGGTTAGGGTTAGGGTTAGGGTTAGGGTTAGGGTTAGGGTTAGGGTTAGGGTTAGGGTTAGGGTTAGGGTTAGGGTTAGGGTTAGGGTTAGGGTTAGGGTTAGGGTTAGGGTTAGGGTTAGGGTTAGGGTTAGGGTTAGGGTTAGGGTTAGGGTTAGGGTTAGGGTTAGGGTTAGGGTTAGGGTTAGGGTTAGGGTTAGGGTTAGGGTTAGGGTTAGGGTTAGGGTTAGGGTTAGGGTTAGGGTTAGGGTTAGGGTTAGGGTTAGGGTTAGGGTTAGGGTTAGGGTTAGGGTTAGGGTTAGGGTTAGGGTTAGGGTTAGGGTTAGGGTTAGGGTTAGGGTTAGGGTTAGGGTTAGGGTTAGGGTTAGGGTTAGGGTTAGGGTTAGGGTTAGGGTTAGGGTTAGGGTTAGGGTTAGGGTTAGGGTTAGGGTTAGGGTTAGGGTTAGGGTTAGGGTTAGGGTTAGGGTTAGGGTTAGGGTTAGGGTTAGGGTTAGGGTTAGGGTTAGGGTTAGGGTTAGGGTTAGGGTTAGGGTTAGGGTTAGGGTTAGGGTTAGGGTTAGGGTTAGGGTTAGGGTTAGGGTTAGGGTTAGGGTTAGGGTTAGGGTTAGGGTTAGGGTTAGGGTTAGGGTTAGGGTTAGGGTTAGGGTTAGGGTTAGGGTTAGGGTTAGGGTTAGGGTTAGGGTTAGGGTTAGGGTTAGGGTTAGGGTTAGGGTTAGGGTTAGGGTTAGGGTTAGGGTTAGGGTTAGGGTTAGGGTTAGGGTTAGGGTTAGGGTTAGGGTTAGGGTTAGGGTTAGGGTTAGGGTTAGGGTTAGGGTTAGGGTTAGGGTTAGGGTTAGGGTTAGGGTTAGGGTTAGGGTTAGGGTTAGGGTTAGGGTTAGGGTTAGGGTTAGGGTTAGGGTTAGGGTTAGGGTTAGGGTTAGGGTTAGGGTTAGGGTTAGGGTTAGGGTTAGGGTTAGGGTTAGGGTTAGGGTTAGGGTTAGGGTTAGGGTTAGGGTTAGGGTTAGGGTTAGGGTTAGGGTTAGGGTTAGGGTTAGGGTTAGGGTTAGGGTTAGGGTTAGGGTTAGGGTTAGGGTTAGGGTTAGGGTTAGGGTTAGGGTTAGGGTTAGGGTTAGGGTTAGGGTTAGGGTTAGGGTTAGGGTTAGGGTTAGGGTTAGGGTTAGGGTTAGGGTTAGGGTTAGGGTTAGGGTTAGGGTTAGGGTTAGGGTTAGGGTTAGGGTTAGGGTTAGGGTTAGGGTTAGGGTTAGGGTTAGGGTTAGGGTTAGGGTTAGGGTTAGGGTTAGGGTTAGGGTTAGGGTTAGGGTTAGGGTTAGGGTTAGGGTTAGGGTTAGGGTTAGGGTTAGGGTTAGGGTTAGGGTTAGGGTTAGGGTTAGGGTTAGGGTTAGGGTTAGGGTTAGGGTTAGGGTTAGGGTTAGGGTTAGGGTTAGGGTTAGGGTTAGGGTTAGGGTTAGGGTTAGGGTTAGGGTTAGGGTTAGGGTTAGGGTTAGGGTTAGGGTTAGGGTTAGGGTTAGGGTTAGGGTTAGGGTTAGGGTTAGGGTTAGGGTTAGGGTTAGGGTTAGGGTTAGGGTTAGGGTTAGGGTTAGGGTTAGGGTTAGGGTTAGGGTTAGGGTTAGGGTTAGGGTTAGGGTTAGGGTTAGGGTTAGGGTTAGGGTTAGGGTTAGGGTTAGGGTTAGGGTTAGGGTTAGGGTTAGGGTTAGGGTTAGGGTTAGGGTTAGGGTTAGGGTTAGGGTTAGGGTTAGGGTTAGGGTTAGGGTTAGGGTTAGGGTTAGGGTTAGGGTTAGGGTTAGGGTTAGGGTTAGGGTTAGGGTTAGGGTTAGGGTTAGGGTTAGGGTTAGGGTTAGGGTTAGGGTTAGGGTTAGGGTTAGGGTTAGGGTTAGGGTTAGGGTTAGGGTTAGGGTTAGGGTTAGGGTTAGGGTTAGGGTTAGGGTTAGGGTTAGGGTTAGGGTTAGGGTTAGGGTTAGGGTTAGGGTTAGGGTTAGGGTTAGGGTTAGGGTTAGGGTTAGGGTTAGGGTTAGGGTTAGGGTTAGGGTTAGGGTTAGGGTTAGGGTTAGGGTTAGGGTTAGGGTTAGGGTTAGGGTTAGGGTTAGGGTTAGGGTTAGGGTTAGGGTTAGGGTTAGGGTTAGGGTTAGGGTTAGGGTTAGGGTTAGGGTTAGGGTTAGGGTTAGGGTTAGGGTTAGGGTTAGGGTTAGGGTTAGGGTTAGGGTTAGGGTTAGGGTTAGGGTTAGGGTTAGGGTTAGGGTTAGGGTTAGGGTTAGGGTTAGGGTTAGGGTTAGGGTTAGGGTTAGGGTTAGGGTTAGGGTTAGGGTTAGGGTTAGGGTTAGGGTTAGGGTTAGGGTTAGGGTTAGGGTTAGGGTTAGGGTTAGGGTTAGGGTTAGGGTTAGGGTTAGGGTTAGGGTTAGGGTTAGGGTTAGGGTTAGGGTTAGGGTTAGGGTTAGGGTTAGGGTTAGGGTTAGGGTTAGGGTTAGGGTTAGGGTTAGGGTTAGGGTTAGGGTTAGGGTTAGGGTTAGGGTTAGGGTTAGGGTTAGGGTTAGGGTTAGGGTTAGGGTTAGGGTTAGGGTTAGGGTTAGGGTTAGGGTTAGGGTTAGGGTTAGGGTTAGGGTTAGGGTTAGGGTTAGGGTTAGGGTTAGGGTTAGGGTTAGGGTTAGGGTTAGGGTTAGGGTTAGGGTTAGGGTTAGGGTTAGGGTTAGGGTTAGGGTTAGGGTTAGGGTTAGGGTTAGGGTTAGGGTTAGGGTTAGGGTTAGGGTTAGGGTTAGGGTTAGGGTTAGGGTTAGGGTTAGGGTTAGGGTTAGGGTTAGGGTTAGGGTTAGGGTTAGGGTTAGGGTTAGGGTTAGGGTTAGGGTTAGGGTTAGGGTTAGGGTTAGGGTTAGGGTTAGGGTTAGGGTTAGGGTTAGGGTTAGGGTTAGGGTTAGGGTTAGGGTTAGGGTTAGGGTTAGGGTTAGGGTTAGGGTTAGGGTTAGGGTTAGGGTTAGGGTTAGGGTTAGGGTTAGGGTTAGGGTTAGGGTTAGGGTTAGGGTTAGGGTTAGGGTTAGGGTTAGGGTTAGGGTTAGGGTTAGGGTTAGGGTTAGGGTTAGGGTTAGGGTTAGGGTTAGGGTTAGGGTTAGGGTTAGGGTTAGGGTTAGGGTTAGGGTTAGGGTTAGGGTTAGGGTTAGGGTTAGGGTTAGGGTTAGGGTTAGGGTTAGGGTTAGGGTTAGGGTTAGGGTTAGGGTTAGGGTTAGGGTTAGGGTTAGGGTTAGGGTTAGGGTTAGGGTTAGGGTTAGGGTTAGGGTTAGGGTTAGGGTTAGGGTTAGGGTTAGGGTTAGGGTTAGGGTTAGGGTTAGGGTTAGGGTTAGGGTTAGGGTTAGGGTTAGGGTTAGGGTTAGGGTTAGGGTTAGGGTTAGGGTTAGGGTTAGGGTTAGGGTTAGGGTTAGGGTTAGGGTTAGGGTTAGGGTTAGGGTTAGGGTTAGGGTTAGGGTTAGGGTTAGGGTTAGGGTTAGGGTTAGGGTTAGGGTTAGGGTTAGGGTTAGGGTTAGGGTTAGGGTTAGGGTTAGGGTTAGGGTTAGGGTTAGGGTTAGGGTTAGGGTTAGGGTTAGGGTTAGGGTTAGGGTTAGGGTTAGGGTTAGGGTTAGGGTTAGGGTTAGGGTTAGGGTTAGGGTTAGGGTTAGGGTTAGGGTTAGGGTTAGGGTTAGGGTTAGGGTTAGGGTTAGGGTTAGGGTTAGGGTTAGGGTTAGGGTTAGGGTTAGGGTTAGGGTTAGGGTTAGGGTTAGGGTTAGGGTTAGGGTTAGGGTTAGGGTTAGGGTTAGGGTTAGGGTTAGGGTTAGGGTTAGGGTTAGGGTTAGGGTTAGGGTTAGGGTTAGGGTTAGGGTTAGGGTTAGGGTTAGGGTTAGGGTTAGGGTTAGGGTTAGGGTTAGGGTTAGGGTTAGGGTTAGGGTTAGGGTTAGGGTTAGGGTTAGGGTTAGGGTTAGGGTTAGGGTTAGGGTTAGGGTTAGGGTTAGGGTTAGGGTTAGGGTTAGGGTTAGGGTTAGGGTTAGGGTTAGGGTTAGGGTTAGGGTTAGGGTTAGGGTTAGGGTTAGGGTTAGGGTTAGGGTTAGGGTTAGGGTTAGGGTTAGGGTTAGGGTTAGGGTTAGGGTTAGGGTTAGGGTTAGGGTTAGGGTTAGGGTTAGGGTTAGGGTTAGGGTTAGGGTTAGGGTTAGGGTTAGGGTTAGGGTTAGGGTTAGGGTTAGGGTTAGGGTTAGGGTTAGGGTTAGGGTTAGGGTTAGGGTTAGGGTTAGGGTTAGGGTTAGGGTTAGGGTTAGGGTTAGGGTTAGGGTTAGGGTTAGGGTTAGGGTTAGGGTTAGGGTTAGGGTTAGGGTTAGGGTTAGGGTTAGGGTTAGGGTTAGGGTTAGGGTTAGGGTTAGGGTTAGGGTTAGGGTTAGGGTTAGGGTTAGGGTTAGGGTTAGGGTTAGG